>NC_069501.1:672996356-673103856 GCF_027579735.1 Bombina bombina | reverse complement strand
TTGTGCCTTTATAGCATTGCGTGCCTCTTGGTCCCACTGTCTGCACCTCTCATGCAGTTATCTATGGATGTCATATACAGATCTGTACTTCTTTTCCTTAAAAGTAATGTTACATGTATACTTTCTATACATTAATTTATTTACATTTTAATATAGATCATACAACTATTTTTATACTTTTGAAGTATATTTATTAGCATATTCAATATTAACACTTTTTACCAAGCAAACCTGTAATTATTTATTATTTTTGTACCAGTCTAATTAACAAAATTATATCAGAACATTTTATAATCATATGTTAATAAAATCTATTTGTTATTGGTGTTGACATAAGCTCATTTAGAAAGACAATCATGGTGTTTTGGCATTCTGTAAGTGTTATATCATAGATGATAGCACAATACATTTTTGTGATTTCAAGCAATATATCCTGTGATACTGGGCTGGCAGTAATTATCTCAGACAATAAGCACTGTGATATTACTGTGACACTGGCACCAATTATCTCAGACAATAAGCACTGTGATATTACTGTGACACTGGCACCAAGTATCTCAGACAATAAGTACTGTGATATTACTGTGACACTGGCACCAAGTATCTCAGACAATAACACTGTGATATTACTGTGACACTGGCACCAAGTATCTCAGACAATAACACTGTGATATTACTGTGACACTGGCACCAAGTATCTCAGACAATAACACTGTGATATTACTGTGACACTGGCACCAATTATCTCAGACAATAAGCACTGTGATATTACTGTGACACTGGCACCAAGCATCTCAGACAATAAGCACTGTGATATTACTGTGACACTGGCACCAAGCATCTCAGACAATAAGCACTGTGATATTACTGTGACACTGGCACCAAGTATCTCAGACAATAAGCACTGTGATATTATTGTGACACTGGCACCAATTATCTCAGACAATAAGCACTGTGATATTACTGTGACACTGGCACCAAGTATCTCAGACAATAAGCACTGTGATATTACTGTGACACTGGCACCAATTATCTCAGACAATAAGCACTGTGATATTACTGTGACACTGGCACCAATTATCTCAGACAATAAGCACTGTGATATTACTGTGACACTGGCACCAAGCATCTCAGACAATAAGCACTGTAATATTACTGTGACACTGGCACCAAGCATCTCAGACAATAAACACTGTGATATTACTGTGACACTGGCACCAAGCATCTCAGACAATAAGCACTGTGATATTACTGTGACACTGGCACCAATTATCTCAGACAATAAACACTGTGATATTATTGTGACACTGGCACCAATTATCTCAGACAATAACCACTGTGATATTATTGTGACACTGGCACCAATTATCTCAGACAATAAGCACTGTGATATTACTGTGACACTGGCACCAAGCATCTCAGACAATAAGCACTGTGATATTACTGTGACACTGGCACCAAGCATCTCAGACAATAAGCACTGTGATATTACTGTGACACTGGCACCAATTTTCTCAGACAATAAGCACTGTGATATTATTGTGACACTGGCACCAATTATCTCAGACAATAAGCACTGTGATATTATTGTGACACTGGCACCAATTATCTCAGACAATAAGCACTGTGATATTACTGTGACACTGGCACCAATTATCTGAGACAATAAGCACTGTGATATTACTGTCACAGTAATATCACAGTGCTTATTGTCTGAGCTAATTGGTGCCAGTGTCACATTAATATCACAGTGCTTATTATCTGTCTCAGATAATTTGTACCAGTGTCACAGTAATATCACAATGCTTATTGTCTGAGCTAATTGGTGCCAGTGTCACAGTAATATCACAGTGCTTATTGTCTGTCCAGGGGCAAAGCTACAGGGGGTGCTGAGGTCGCAATTGTGTTTGTTTGTGGAACCATCAAATTACAGACCTTGTTACTACAGCATGAGGGGAGGGGGTAAACAGTGTCACTATACAGTACCACTATATACAGTATGGGGGGGCAGGACTATAAAGTGACCACAGTAGTTTGTGACATAAAGTACTGGGGCTGGTAGGGTCAGGCCAGCCATCTCACCGGCAGATTACAGACTGTGTCACTGACTCACTATATACAGTACTGGTGGGTTAAACAGTGTCACTATATACAGTAATAGGGGGGGTCAGACCATCTCACAGACAGTTCGCACAGGGTACCTCCTTTTGCAGACGTGATCTGATTCACATTTTTTTCTGTAATAAATGTTAAAAAAAATAATAATATATGTTTAAAACTCACTTTTTTGGGTGGGGGGTGGGGGGGTGAGGGGCCCTTCTTAGATTCTTGCACCTGGGCCCTGTGGTTTCTAGTTACGCCTCTGCATGCAACCGGAGCGTAGAAGACTACTTCAACTTGTCTTGTTGTACTTGTTATCTATATTTGGCGGCGGCGCATCTTTTTAGGTAGGTCAGTGGTGGCGGGGTTGGGGTTCAGGTTGACTGACTCACTGTCTTCTTCTGTTGTTGTTGTGTGACAGTGACTGTGTTAACTTCGAAGTTCGAATCGACTATGTATTGTGATATAATAATTGTGATTACTATTAGATTGATTTAGATATGTGTCAGACTGTCAGTGGCGGTGGCGGGCCTCAGCCTTTTATAGTGACTCCTGTCCTCCTGAGCCTGCTGGGGCCCTGGGCCAATCTTTTATTTTAGGCGGCAGTGCGGCACTAAGTTGAAGTTAGATAACGTGAGTTGAAGTTGAACTTATACATTTATTACAACGAACTTGCAGCCTCGCTGCCAAAATAGTCAAGTGACTCAAGTCACTTCCCTTGACTATAGAGGCAGCGAGGCTGCAAGTTCGTTGTAATAAATGTATATCAAGTTGACAAGTTCAACTCAAGTTATCTAACTTCAACTTAGTGCCGCCTAAAAGAAAAGAAAAGATGGCCCAGGGCCCCAGCAGGCTCAGTCACACGACAAGGAAGTTGGTTTCTTATTCAAGCTGTTTCTTATTCGTGAAATTCTGTTTCTTATTCATGGAAGTTGGTTTCTTATTCAATTTTTTTTAAAATAAAAAAATAGGTTTTATTAAAATAATAATATGATTCATATAAATGTAGTTACACAGAGGTGGAATCTCTTTAGATAACAGATATACAAACTTGAAAAAAGGGCATACGTTGGCACCACTACAAATATTACTATTTTGAATAAATAACATATATTTTCAAAGGGTTAATAACCATTGGGCCACTGATTTCACTATGAATATATACAGGGTAGATCCCCCTCCATGCCATGCAATTGTTTTTAGCCTGGCCCAATGGTGTTTTGGGCACAGAAATTGATGCCAATCCTGGCATAGGTGACATAATTCTCAATTTTGAATAAGTAACAGATATTTTCAAAGGGTTAATAACCATTGGGCCACTGATTTCACTATGAATATCTACAGGGTAGATCCCCCTCCATGCCATGCTATTGTTTTTAGCCTGGCCCAATGGTCATTAACCCTTTGAAAATATTGGTTACTTATTCAAAAATGAGAATTATGTCACCTATGCCAGGGTTGGCATCAATTTCTGTGCCCAAAACACCATTGGGCCAGGCTAAAAACAATTGCATGACATGGAAGAGGATCTGCCCTGTATATATTCAAAGTGAAATCAGTGGCCCAATGGTTATTAACCCTTTGAAAATATCTGTTACTTATTCAAAAATGAGAATTATGTCACCTATGCCAGTGTTGGCATCAATTTCTGTGCCCAAAACACCATTGGGCCAGGCTAAAAACAATTGCATGACATGGAGGGGGATCTACCCTGTATAAATTCATAGTGAAATCAGTGGCCCAATGGTTATTAACCCTTTGAAAATATCTGTTACTTATTCAAAAATGAGAATTATGTCACCTATGCCAGTGTTGGCATCAATTTCTGTGGCAAAAACACCATTGGGCCAGGCTAAAAACAATTGAATGACATGGAGGGGGAATGGGATCTACCCTGTGTAAAATCATAGTGAAATCAGTGGCCGAATGGTTATTAACCCTTTGAAAATATGTTATTTATTCAAAATAGTAATATTTGTAGTGGTGCCAACGTATGCCCTTTTTTCAAGTTTGTATATCTAATTGTTATATAAAGAGATTCCACCTCTGTGTAACTACATTATATGAATCATATTATTATTTTAATAAAACCTATTTTTTTATTTTAAAGTAAATTTAAAGCAGTCTGACAAAAAAATTGAATAAGAAACCAACTTCCATGAATAAGAAACAGAATTTCCTGAATAAGAAACAGCTTGAATAAGAAACCAACTTCCTTGTCGTCTCAGTCACTATAAAAGCTGTAGCCTGTTTTTGGTTATTTACTACTACTAGTAATAATTATTATTAAATCAAGTCACCTATTTTATGTAACCTCTCACCTATTGAGTCAGCTCAAGAGGGATCTTGGGGCTGCTAAGAACCCCAATAATTACTGAAATACCCCCAATTATCAATGGTGTCCAACTGTCCATATCCAAAAATTTGCAAGTCAATTTTTTGTTCTACCTAGGGAAGGCAAGATGTAAATGAGGAGAGGTGAATTTAAATAATAGGCAATATGTAGTGGAAATTATTGATACTAGTTATTTATTTGTCCAGTTTTTTAAAGTCCATAGGTTTAATTAATGTAAAATATCTCATATGCATCACTGCATTACAAATATGGAGCAGAAGTAAATAAGTGGCAGTCAAGGGGGTCAAACTGCTGTTCATTTGTGGTGCAGAGTGCAGACTGCAGAGAGACAAAATGTTGATTTTTATGTTACTAGCAGCCATGGGGTAAAATGGCTGTCACTGCTCAATTGTGAAAAATATACCTGGTTAAATGAAGAGTGGGGGCTATTGGGAGTGAGCTTTGCGTGACTCTGAGTCTGACTTATAGCGAGTGACTGAGGCTGCCAATCTATTGAATCACATTCTTTTTTTTAGGTAGGTGGCGGCTGGCGGCACTTGATGAAGTTAGTTAGTTGATATTATTTATAACACACACACTTGTGTTCTTGTAGATTGTGGGGTGTCCAAACTTCTGTCTCAAAGGGCCACAAAGTTTTCTCTTTTTTCTTTTTCTTCTTTTTGCTAAGATGGAGGTGAGATTTATTTCTAGATAGAAATAATACAACGTACAATAGATAGACATGTTACATTATTTTGGTTTGTATGTGTTGAACTTGCAACTAGATATTATGATAACTAATGTACTTGTGTTGTTGTAAAGGCAAAAACACACACAAATGTATACACACATATACATACACATGCAGATATACACTAAACACACACATGTATACACACATATACATACACATGCAGATATACGCTAAACACACACATGTATACACACATATACATACACATGCAGATATACACTAAATACACACATGTATACAATTACACACATATACATACACATGCAGATATACACTAAACACACACATGTATACAATTACACACATATACATACACATGCAGATATACGCTAAACACACACATGTATACACACATATACATACACATGCAGATATACACTAAACACACACATGTATACAATTACACACATATACATACACATGCAGATATACACTAAACACACACATGTATACAATTACACACATATGCATACACAAGCAGATATACACTAAACACACACACATGTATACAATTACACACATATACATACACATGCAGATATACACTACACACACACACATATCCTTTGAAAAGCATATCTAAATATGCTCTGTAGCTACTGAGCATATTTAGATATGAATTTCAACAAAGGATATCTGATTTCCTTCATTCTTTTGATATCCTTTGTTGAAAAGCATATCTAAATATGCTCAGTAGCTATTGAGCATATTTAGATATGCTTGTCCACAAAGGATATCAAAAGAATGAAGGAAATCAGATATCCTTTGTTGAAATTCATATCTAAATATGCTCGATAGCTTATAAGCATATTTAGATATGCTTTTCAACAAAGGATATCAAAAGAATGAAGAAATCAGATATCCTTTGTTGAAAATCATATCTAAATATGCTCAGTAGATACTGAATGGTGGCTGCATATAGATATTGGCTCGCCCATGTGCAATTGCTATTTCTTCAACAAAGGATATCTAAAGAATGAAGGCGTATCCGATTCCTAGACACTGCCTCACCAGCCTCTGAAGTCACCGCACATCACTGCTGTAGTCTGTACCCTGATATCACTGGTCATGTACAGCGGGGCTGTTACAGAATACAGAAATACAAAATAAAAACTACACTGTGCTCTATATAGCTGTTTTGTTCCTGCAATATAGTGACAACTTTTCCAAATTAACCTTTGACGTCATTGTAGTATATTGACATCTATAGCATAGAAATAAAAGTCACAGAAGACAGCCATGACTATAGCAAACTGGAAATATACTTTTATTTGCAGTGTAGCAAGACCAAATAAAGGTCTGTTTTTAAAATAAGTGAAGCTGGATTTTAAAGCCACTACAACTTGACCCACAACTACTGGCTGGGCTTGTGCAATATTCATGTAAGGTGTATATTATGCAATAACCAAGCAGTAATATGATTTTTTTACCCACACAAAGATGTATTAATTTGTTTATCCACTTGCTTATTTGTACAGTACAAACAAACAAAAACAAGCTGATAAACAAATGAATACATCTTTGTGTGGGTAAAAAAAAATAATCATATTTCTGCTTGGTTATTGCACAATATACACCTTACATGGTTGCAGTTCCTACCTTGTGCGTGTCCTCCAGGATCCAGGCACTACTGCTGACCAATAGATTCCAGACGCATATTCGTCTGGAGGAATCTGATTGACTGCCCGCGTCCTGACACGCAGGTTTATACTCGTGAGCCAATTGGCTGAAGTTGACCTTTTTCATCTTGCAGTGCTCAGCTACGTGAGCCCTTGCCAGTTGGCGCATGTGAGGTAAGTTGGAGGACACACTGCATGCGAATGTCCGTGTGTCGCCTCTTCCTCTAGCTGTGTGCTGCTTTGCGTGCAGTGTGTCACGGGCTTAAAGGGACAGTCAAGTCCAAAAAAAACTTTCATTTTTCAAATAGGGCATGTAATTTTAAACAACTTTCCAATTTACTTTTATCACCAATTTTGCTTTGTTCTCTTGGTATTCTAGTTGAAAGCAAACCTAGGAAGGCTCATATGATAATTTCTAAGCCCTTGAAGGCCGCCTCTATTTTATTTACTTTTCACAGCAGGGGAGAGCAAGCTCATGTAGGCCATATAGATAGCATTGTGATCACGCCCGTGGCTAGTGGCAGACACTGCACTAATTGGCTAAAATGCAACTATATGCAAAATAACTAAAAGTCATGTGATTAGGGGTGGTCAGAAGATGCTTAGATACAAGTTAGTCACAGAAGTAAAAAGTGTATTAATATAACAGTGTTGGTTTTGCAAAACTGGGGAATGGGTAATAAAGGGATTATCTATATTTTTAAACAACAAAAATTCTGGTGTTGACTGTCCCTTTAAGACTAATACTAATATAAGTAATATAAGATTCTGGAGTAATTAGAAAACTGTTCATTTCATTGGTATGTCTGCCAATATGACTATCAATCGTTGAGACTTCAATATACTGTACACATTTAGGGGTAGATTTAACAAGGGCCGAATGGTCCTTGTTTCTGTGCAAGCCTTCAGGACCTTAATTAAAAAAAAAAGTTTCACATGCAAATTCAAGGCACACAAATCCATGTCACTGATTGATATCTTCCTTATAGAAGAAATATTATTAGGTCTAAATACAAATTGAAATATAAAATAAATAGTTTTTTTAGACCATGCAATTATAACTTTGGATTTATCAATAAGCAACTGTTGTATAGCCAATATGGGGACATTTTATTTCCCCATATATCTTATTTTGAATCATAAATTTTCCAGATGGTTAAATGATACATGGAAAGAATTCTTTTAAAATAACAGTTCATACTTAGATAAACCTGAAATATTCTGGGAAACTTTGAAAGCTGTGCTTCTAGAAGAAATGAAAGCTCACCTAATTGAAATGCTTACACAAACAATACTAGTAAAATAACTATGGGGAAATATTGTGCTGCTAAAAACGAAAGAGCACTTTTGAATAAATGGGCCTTTGAAGATTTTAAATTTATAGCCTATCACTATAAGTTTGGAAATAAAATGAGTTAAGCTATTAACAAAATTGGCCAAAAATAGACAAAAACAAAATATTATAGAATCTATCCAAGCAAATGACTCCAGATATACATAACATAAATAAATCAGTTGTAACTTGTTTGATTGTTTCCACAAGATCTATAAGGCTGATAGCATGAATGAAAAACATAAAGAAGTATTTTGGGAAAATATAAGAATTCCTAATATATCTCAGGATCAACTTGCACAGATAAATGCTCCTATATTAAAGGATAAAATTAGAATAGTGATTCAATCAGCTTCCTTAACTAAGGTTCATGGCCCAGATCATATCACTTGAGAATTTTATAAAATATTCAGAGATTCTATAATTCCTATATTAAAATGTCAATTTATGAATACTATATAAAGTGAAATATTACATCACCTTACTTCACTAATTCTATAATAACTATAATTTAAAAAAAAAAAGGCAAAAGTCCTGAAAACCTAGACTCTTATCAATCCCAATATCACATATAAATAATGATTATAAAATATTAAGTATTATAGCAAATAGATTGAAGAAGATATTAAGGGCTGAATTACAAGTGGAATGCTAAATTATCAGACACCCACTTGCCCGTTTGCAGGCATTCAATGATTAACCAGCCATTACAAGTGTCTAGTTATTACTACCGCAAGCTCGTGGTAGCAATTAGAGCTCAAAAAATTAACCAGAGATTCAATCTCTAGTTAATTTTTTTAAAATTGCCACAAATGCCCTAAAAAAAGAGGGCATTATATTTTTTTTATAAATTTTTTAACAAATGTAGTAAAAATCCACTTCACTAGGCAGTTTTGGTGGTAGTGGGGTGTTTGAAAAAAAAAAACGGCACTGAAAAGTGCCTTTACATTGCAGTCTAGGGAACTGTGTGTTCCCAGTAATTATAAATGTACATGACTATAGATTTATGTGTTAATATGTGTATATACACATATTAACACATAAATATATATGTACAGTATATAGTAATACACATATATATTTAAACATTTTCTGCCATCGCTGGGCTACTTCTGACGCCGTCTCTGACTGGAACAGTACAAGGCTCCCATTGAAGCCTATGGAAGCGCACTCTAGTAAGTGCAATGCTTCCCAGCAATGTGAACGTGAGCTTGCATTCGTATTGCTGTTAACTTGTATTGCCAGCGCACATTAGTGTGTGCTGGTATTACACAGTGGAGCAAAATTTCACCTTTATGAAAAAGATATTTAGTGCCCAACTTGTAATTTGGCCCTAAATGTATTAATCCATGAGGATCAAACAGGTTTTTTGGTAGGTAAGAACCCTACATCAGATATTAGAAAAATACAACTTTTATTATAATATTAGAATATAAAAAGGACAAAAATAGTAAAATTGCTTCATACTTGGTTTTTATTGCAACTGATGCTGAGAAAGCATTTGAGGGGCTAATATGGGATCTATATACATCTCTGAATAAATTTGGTTTTCAGGGTTGTTTTAATCAATTTATCCAGATGGTCTATAATAATTCCACAACTTCCCTTCTCATGAATGGTATACAAACACCTAAAAATTTGTTAACAAAAGGGTACTTGACAAGGATGTCCCCTATCCCCTCTGCGATTTAATATGATTATAGAACCCTTTGCTATACTTATTAGAAAATAAATAGATGGGATAGAATTAGGATATTAAATTCTAAAACTTGCATTATATGCAGATTACCTAATCCTTTTTTTTCCCAGTGCACTAAGGAAAAAAAATTGGTTGTTTATTAAGAGAGCATTCAAATTTGGTTCTTTTTCAGGTTATAAGATACATTTAAAAAAAAAAAACTGAAATACTTTGGATATATAGGGAGAACTGTAGGAAGGAATCTTTCCCATTTAAAGAGGCAAAAGATCAGGTAAAATATCCTGAGAAGTGGTATTCTTTAAATTATAATGAATTAATACAGAAAATTAAATGGGATTTTTTACATTTGGCACCATTTTTTCTTGATATTATCAGCAAAAATAAATATAAATCTAATAAAAATTATTATATGACCTAAGATTTTATATTATATGCAAGATTTACCTCTGATTACACGTGAACAAGATCTTTTTTTTTTATTATTATTATTTATTTATAAAACAACAGTGTTACCACTACATTTTGTAACATGATAAGTATTAAATCACATACTTATTTTGCCACGCAGGGTAATTAGTACGAGACAAAAAGAAACAATATTTTGCGTTATAACAATTACATAAATAAGGAAACAACATATTTACTTCTCCTACCAAGTGTTAAATTAAGCTTTACATCCTATAGAAAACCAGCGTTATGCTGAATCAAAACAGAAATAAAAACAAATGTTAGATCTAACCCCAGGCACCTGGGAGAAGCGTCAACTTTTCTAGTAACTTTACTTCAAATTCATAGTAAATTTAACCACTATTGGTAGTTTTTATTTTATTCCCTGAACCCACCCGAAAAGAAAAAAGAAAAAGATAAAGAAGAGGAAAAAAAATAAAAATTAAACAGAACATCAGAGCATCCATGCAGCCATACACACAAAAAAAAAAACAAGAAAAAAAAACCCACACAGCCTTCTCCCTCGCCCCACCTAACCTCCTTCCCCTTCAAGGAAACCCTACTATTAACAGGAGTATTGACCATTTACTGTAACACGCTTATGCCCATTTGGTGGGCAATCTACCTGACTGTATCCAAATATCAAAAAAAGTTTTTTTTTCTAATGGATATAAATTGTTGTTGCAATGGCATAGGATACAATTCCATTATACCCAGCCATTTTTGAAGATACTTCTCCATTTTCCCCTCTAAGAAGATGTCACTGGAATATTGTTCCATAATAATTATGTCCGCAATTAAAGCTTTATAAGTTTGAAAGGACAGAGACCTGCCCGATTTCCAGTTTAACAAGATTAAATTACGGCCGGCTAAGATCAGTGTGTTAATTGTCTTGTATTGTTTATTTTTTGCATAATTACACATAAAGAAAATTTCTTGGGGGCTTATCATATATTGCTCATCTAAACTTAAGGATAGCCAGAAGTTCACCTTATTCCAGAATTGTTTGATTTTCGGGCATCTCCAAAAACAGTGCATAATATCTGCATTTGAATTACCACATTTCAAACAGATATAATTATCAGTTAGGTACCATTTTTTAAGCTGTGCTGGGGTAATGTATACCAAATTAAGAAGCTTGCAGTGCGATTCTCTCCATGAAATTATACTAGTTGCTTTTTGCACTAATCTAAAACTCTCCTCAATCTCTTCAGAGGTAATAAGAGGAATATTTATTTTCCATTTCTTTAGTAACTCTCCTAGACGTATCTGACCAGCCTTAGTAAGTAACAAATTGTACATGAAAGAGATGGAGATATTGCCTTGCTTATAAACATTAATTGCTGAATTGATATCTCCCAGCTTCCAGTCTGATTTATTGTCCTCCCATAATTTCCCATACATATGTCTCAGCTGTAAGTATGCAAAGAAACTATGTTTATGGATCCCATACTCTTTCTGTAGGTCCACAAATGACTAAGCCATATCTAGCATATCATCCCTAATTTGAATCACATCCTGCAGACCTTTATTAGACCAATCCTTAAAAGTGCTAGAGGAGATTCCACTTGGGAAGTTTGGGTTACCACAAATTGGGAGATATTTAGAGGATTTCCACTTAATGTTTAATTCATCACATAGTTTATGCCATGCCAGGATAGAGACGGGGGTCACAATTCCCGTCTCTAGGTGCAAATTGGTTGAATACTCTTTTTCTGTAATCCAGTCTAGTATATATTTACTTTGCGTGACTAGATTATAGTATCTAAGGTTTGGCAATGCCAGGCCACCTACGGACGTCTGCAGAGAGAGATTGTATGTGGATATTCGTCTACACTTTAGCTTCCATACAAACCCTGCAGTAATACCATTAAACGATAATATATCTTTACTCTTAATCAAAAACGGGAGATTTTGCCGTAAATATAATAGTTGTGGAAAGAAAATAGTCTTGACCAGAACAACCCGGGCTGAAAGTGAGATTGGAAGTAACATCCACTTTTCTACTTCTCTTTTATACTTACAAAAGGAGGATGTAAAATTTAGGTTATACCAGACCGCGGGATCCTTATGTATTTTAATCCCTAGATAATTTATTGAGTCCACTGATTTAAATGGGTATCTAAAGCTTGGGGGCTCATTTTGCATGATACATAACATTTTGGATTTTTCTGGGTTAATTTTATAGCCTGAAAAGGACCCACATTGTTTTGCCAGGGTCAGAAACTGCTGAATTGAATAATTGGATTCGTTCAAGAATAGGAGAAGATCATCCGCATATAAAGTGAGAACTATTTTCACCTTACCAACCATTATCCCCAATAATTATTGTCTCAGTTTAATCTCAAAAGGCTCTAACGCCAGGTTGAACAGAAGGGGTGAAAGAGGGCAGTCCTGGCTTGTGCCCTTTTCTAGAGTGATGTCTTGGGAAAGTTCAGAATTAATTAACAGATTAGAGATAGGGTTTTGATAAATTGCATATATCATGTTTAAAAAATTCCCCTTAAATCCAAAGCTCGTGAACAAGATCTAAGGCAAATTTATAATGCTTGCATGCAATTTCTATGGGGAAAAAGAAAGAGAAGTTTATCTGTTCACAGACTGATATCGCCTATAACCCATGGTGGCCTTGCACTTCCATCTTTTAAATTCTATAACTGTGTTTGTCTAATAAAAATTGTAGCAGACTAGATAGTGAAGTTTAGTTATATCTCTTTGCTTAGAGGAACATTTAGTTAAAGGGACAGTCAACACAAAATTGTTATTGTTTAAAAAGATAAATAACGCCTTTACTACCCATTCTACAGCTTTGCACAACCAACATTGAAATATTAATATACTTTATAACATTTAAACCTCTACATTTCTGCCTGTTTCTAAGTCACTAAAGACAGCCCTGTGATCACATGCTTTTCTATTAGCTTTTCACAACAGAGGAGTGCTTGTTCATGTGAGCCATATAGATAACATTGTGCTCACGCCCATGGGTTCTAACAACACAGCACTAATTGGCTTAAATGCAAGTCAATAGATAATAAATAAAAAGCCATGCAATCAGGAGGCAGTCAGAAGATGCTAAGAAACAAGGTAATCACAGAGATAAAAAGTGTATTTATATAACCGTGTTTTCTGTGCAAAACTGGGGATTGGGTAATAAAGGCATTAGTTATATTTTTAAACAATAAACATTTTTGAGTTGACTGTCCCTTTAAGCTTCTTTTCTTTTAAACCTTTGCTGCATTCTCCAATCTCTAATTTACCACCAATTATTATCAAAATGCAAGTGTATAGGAATGTTATCATTGCCTGGCAAAGATATTATAAAGAATTATAGTTATATTTTTGAGCTTCACAATTTTTAACAATTTATTCACCCTGATTTTACTGAAGGTTTTCATTAAACAGTTTAGAATACATAACTCATCTTTTTAATACTAAATGTATAAACCAAGCATTCAGCACCAGTGTAGCCTGTGCCAGCTGCTAGGCCTCACATCAAAGACCCATAAATATTGTAACAACAAACTATGGCAGCAGCACCAGCAGTCCTTCACAACAGTATTTTATTCAAGTGCACAACATACAGACAGTGCTGTCCTTAATCATGCATACATAGGTATTAACACAGCTGTAGCGATCATGTCTGCCGCACATCGATTAATGCATATGCTGTCGGCATTTATCATTACAGAAGCATTTCACTAGAAATGCTTGTGCAATGCCGCCCACTGCACATTCGCGGCCAACCAGCTGCTAGCATAGGGTGTCAATCAACCCGATCGTATGCGATCGGGCGGATTGCTGTCCACCGCCTCAGAAGTGGCGTACGAGTTAAGGAGCACCAGTTTTAAGACCGCTGCTTCTTAACTTCTGTTTCCGGTGAGCCTGACGGCTCGCGCAGAAACAGTTACATTTGGCACAATACGGGGCTTGTTAAATAGGCCCCATAGCCTTAAAAATTTAGAATTGGCGACTAAGTCAATGGCCTGGAGAGAATGCCATATAAAACTTTTCAATAAATCATATATTACCCCAGCAATGCTGTCCAAATGGAACAAACATCAGATTTATTCTTGTTTAATATTTAATTACCCAAGGGCTGATATAATGCATTGTCTATACAGGGAGTGCAGAATTATTAGGCAAGTTGTATTTTTGAGGATTAATTTTATTATTGAACAACAACCATGTTCTCAATGAACCCAAAAAACTCATTAATATCAAAGCTGAATAGTTTTGGAAGTAGTTTTTAGTTTGTTTTTAGCTTTTAGCTATTTTAGGGGCATATCTGTGTGTGCAGGTGACTATTACTGTGCATAATTATTAGGCAACTTAACAAAAAACAAATATATACCCATTTCAATTATTTATTTTTACCAGTGAAACCAATATAACATCTCAACATTCACAAATATACATTTCTGACATTCAAAAACAAAACAAAAACAAATCAGTGACCAATATAGCCACCTTTCTTTGCAAGGACACTCAAAAGCCTGCCATCCATGGATTCTGTCAGTGTTTTGATCTGTTCACCATCAACATTGTGTGCAGCAGCAACCACAGCCTCCCAGACACTGTTCAGAGAGGTGTACTGTTTTCCCTCCTTGTAAATCTCACATTTGATGATGGACCACAGGTTCTCAATGGGGTTCAGATCAGGTGAACAAGGAGGCCATGTCATTAGATTTTCTTCTTTTATACCCTTTCTTGCCAGCCACGCTGTGGAGTACTTGGGCGCGTGTGATGGAGCATTGTCCTGCATGAAAATCATGTTTTTCTTGAAGGATGCAGACTTCTTCCTGTACCACTGCTTGAAGAAGGTGTCTTCCAGAAACTGGCAGTAGGACTGGGAGTTGAGCTTGATTCCATCCTCAACCCGAAAAAGCCCCACAAGCTCATCTTTGATGATACCAGCCCAAACCAGTACTCCACCTCCACCTTGCTGGCGTCTGAGTCGGACTGGAGCTCTCTGCCCTTTACCAATCCAGCCACGGGCCCATCCATCTGGCCCATCAAGACTCACTCTCATTTCATCAGTCCATAAAACCTTAGAAAAATCAGTCTTGAGATATTTCTTGGCCCAGTCTTGACGTTTCAGCTTGTGTGTCTTGTTCAGTGGTGGTCGTCTTTCAGCCTTTCTTACCTTGGCCATGTCTCTGAGTATTGCACACCTTGTGCTTTTGGGTACTCCAGTGATGTTGCAGCTCTGAAATATGGCCAAACTGGTGGCAAGTGGCATCTTGGCAGCTGCACGCTTGACTTTTCTCAGTTCATGGGCAGTTATTTTGCGCCTTGGTTTTTCCACACGCTTCTTGCGACCCTGTTGACTATTTTGAATGAAACGCTTGATTGTTTGATGATCACGCTTCAGAAGCTTTGCAATTTTAAGAGTGCTGCATCCCTCTGCAAGATATCTCACTATTTTTGACTTTTCTGAGCCTGTCAAGTCCTTATTTTGACCCATTTTGCCAAAGGAAAGGAAGTTGCCTAATAATTATGCACACCTGATATAGGGTGTTGATGTCATTAGACCACACCCCTTCTCATTACAGAGATGCACATCACCTAATATGCTTAATTGGTAGTAGGCTTTTGAGCCTATACAGCTTGGAGTAAGACAACATGCATAAAGAGGATGATGTGGTCAAAATACTCATTTGCCTAATAATTCTGCACTCCCTGTAGAGTTGCCCTAAAATACAAAGGTCATGGAACAGAATATATTTTTTCCTGGTTGATAAGGGGAAGGTATTGACAATACAATATTCGTTATGACTGCTATTCTATGTGGTAGATGTCTGGTATTTAAAACCTGGGAATCTAAAAAAGCACCAATTGTTGAATTTATTAGTAAATATTCAGTTAACATTTG
The DNA here is from genome assembly GCF_027579735.1 of Bombina bombina. Taxonomy (NCBI): domain Eukaryota; kingdom Metazoa; phylum Chordata; class Amphibia; order Anura; family Bombinatoridae; genus Bombina; species Bombina bombina. The sequence goes on along the minus strand of NC_069501.1, from coordinate 673,087,694 downwards.
AACAAATTGACATGTATTATCTTGGAGAAAAATATAAAAATATTATTTATGAAATGGTCAGAAGTGATGAAATCTCTACCTCCCAAGACTCACATACAAGTGATCTCTCCTTTAAAAAAAGCAGAGTTTGTAAGTTCTGCCATACAACAGGATGATTTACCAGAGGCATGGGGACAAGGGGATTAGATAGGGTTTTTCTTTCTAATATTAATGTGATATTGACTTAGGGCCAGATAACAAGTGGCATGCTATCATTTGCGTGAGAGCGATATAGAGTTTTTCACGCCTGTTTGTGAGCATCGGAAGTAGCGCATATTACAAGTTTAAAGTAAATGCGATTGATTTAGCGCAATTTAAGTTATCGTGTCGGGTTAGCGTGACCTCAGAGCTCTGGTTACCTGTTACGCTCAAATAAAAAGTTGCACAAAACATATCAAATTACATTTAAAAGTACAGCTACAGTCATAATAACACTATCTAATAAAATTATTTAAAAAAAATATTGCACAACAAAGTTATAAATGCTCAAAGATATGAGATCTCATGTGTTAGGGAAAAAAAGGCAGGTAAAGGGCTTTAACATATACATACATACATATATATATATATATATATATATGTCTAAATATGTATGTACATATGTATTTATATGTGTATACATGTATTTACAGACATATACACACATAAATATACATGTATACATACAGTATACAGCATAAGTGTGTACACCCGTGGGCAATATCACTTAAATATCAAATTATTCAAAATTGTATCACCTCTCAATAATTGTTTTATTTCTAAGTTGACAAGTAGAGTATTTCCTATTATAAACAATCAAAAACAAATACTTTAGAAAGATTATATTGAAAATACAGGCCCCAAAGTAAAAACTTAATGCAACAAAAGTGAATACACCTGTGGTCACTGACACACAAGTTAGATCACTGAAACAAAATTGAGTACACCTATGATTTCCAATTAGCCTATATGCATGAGCATAGTTACCAGAACAGTCTAATTTTTTTGACCAATGGGCTGTGTATATCTGCAAGTTTGTATTATGTCTCCACATGGAAAAGAATTGCCAGAGGAATTGAAAAATCTGATTGTGAGACTTCACAAAGATGGAAAAGGATACAGGAAGATTGGTGACCAACTAAAAATCAGTAAAAACGCAGTTGCAGCAGTAATCAGGAGGTATAGATCAATACACAGTGCCAAAAATCAGAGCTGCAGTGGCTGGCCTCCTAAAATGATGCCACGGACAGTGCGCTACTTGCACAATCTAGCTCCGAAAAACAGGCAACAGGCAAGTGCTTCAGATTTGCATCAAGGCAAGTGCTTCAGATTTGGCTCAGGGATTATCGATAGAAATTGGAGTTTCTGTGATAGCTCAGACAGGGCTAAGCACATTGCATAATGTCAATTTCTATGGACAGCAGCCAAGGAAAAAACCCTTGCTTGTGCTTCGGCACAAAACTGCAAGATTAAACTTTGCTAAACAACATGAAAAGCCTGATGAATACTGGGAGCAGATTATTTGGTAAGAAGGCCAAGACCAAGATACAATTTTTCGGCTCAGATGGGGTGCAGCATGTTTGGTGTGAACCTGGTCAGGATTATTACAGTGAATGCGTAGTCCCAACAGTGAATCATAGAGCTGGGATTGTGACGATATGGGGCTGCATGACTGCAAAAGTTGTTGGGGAGATGACATTTATAAATGGCACCATGATTGCCTGCAATATATCAAAATACTGGCTGACAAGATGAGTCCCAGTCTCCAGAAGTTTGGCAGAGGACGAATATTTCAGCATTATAATGATCGAAAGCACACTGCCAAAATCACAAAGGAGTTTCTAAAGGAGAAACAAGTGAAAACTATGACCTGGCCAAGTATGTCACCTGACTTGAACTCAGTAGAACACCTTTGGGTTATTTTAAAGAGAATGGTAGAGCAACACAACCCCTCCAGCAAAGAGCAGCTGAAAAAAATTATCTCTGAAGAAGGGCAGAACATCTCTCCAGAAACATGTACGACTCTGGTTTCCTCCATGCCAAGGAGAATTTAGTCTGTCATCAAAAATAAAGGTGGACATGCAAAGTGTTGAAAAAAATAAAAGATTTAAATCTCAGTAATGAAAGGTACACTGACTTTTGTTGCATTGATTTCCTGCTTTGGAGCCGGTATTTTTAATATAGTATGTCAGGGTATTGGTGAGTGATATTTAATTGATATATATCTCAACATATAATAGAGGTAATACTTCAATAGTATATGAAATGCTTAGACCATTGCTAAATGCAAATCCATTTTGTCAAGATTCTGAAGCTAGACTCAGAAATCAAACCCCCGTCTTTCTGATTAAATACACATCCCAAAACTACAAAGAGAACATTTGTTCCCCAACTAGAAAGTAGAAGCTTCAAAAGATTCTTTACCTCATCACTTAATGAGATTAGATATTTTCAAACAAGATAACCTGTTACCTAGATCACAGGAACCCCTGTGGATAGCAGACACAGGTCTGGACTCATGTTTGAAGCTCAGGATTTTCAGGAAAGCAGTTAATTTACACTATGTATGTATAAACAAGACACTGTAATTCCTGCAACTATTGAATACACACTTCTTATCTGGAAGGGTGATGGCTCAGATATCAGCATATGGGATGCTAAGTCTCATACGAAATGACTTGTGGTTAAGTTCATATAGTTAAATTACTCAGATTGTATTAAATATATATATATATATACAGGGAGTGCAGAATTATTAGGCAAATGAGTATTTTGACCACATCATCCTCTTTATGCATGTTGTCTTACTCCAAGCTGTATAGGCTCGAAAGCCTACTACCAATTAAGCATATTAGGTGATGTGCATCTCTGTAATTAGAAGGGGTGTGGTCTAATGACATCAACACCCTATATCAGGTATGCATAATTATTAGGCAACTTCCTTTCCTTTGGCAAAATGTGTCAAAATAAGGACTTGACAGGCTCAGAAAAGTAAAAAATAGTGAGATATCTTGCAGAGGGATGCAGCACTCTTAAAATTGCAAAGCTTCTGAAGCGTGATCATCGAACAATCAAGCGTTTCATTCAAAATAGTCAACAGGGTCGCAAGAAGCGTGTGGAAAAACCAAGGCGCAAAATAACTGCCCATGAACTGAGAAAAGTCAAGCGTGCAGCTGCCAAGATGCCACTTGCCACCAGTTTGGCCATATTTCAGAGCTGCAACATCACTGCCCAAAAGCACAAGGTGTGCAATACTCAGAGACATGGCCAAGGTAAGAAAGGCTGAAAGACGACCACCACTGAACAAGACACACAAGCTGAAACGTCAAGACTGGGCCAAGAAATATCTCAAGACTGATTTTTCTAAGGTTTTATGGATTGATGAAATGAGAGTGAGTCTTGATGGGCCAGATGGATGGGCCCGTGGCTGGATTGGTATAGGGCAGAGAGCTCCAGTCCGACTCAGACGCCAGCAAGGTGGAGGTGGAGTACTGGTTTGGGCTGGTATCATCAAAGATGAGCTTGTGGGGCCTTTTCGGGTTGAGGATGGAGTCAAGCTCAACTCCCAGTCCTACTGCCAGTTTCTGGAAGACACCTTCTTCAAGCAGTGGTACAGAAAGAAGCCTGCATCCTTCAAGAAAAACATGATTTTCATGCAGGACAATGCTCCATCACACACGTCCAAGTACTCCACAGCGTGGCTGGCAAGAAAGGGTATAAAAGAAGAAAATCTAATGACATGGCCTCCTTGTTCACCTGATCTGAACCCCATTGAGAACCTGTGGTCCATCATCAAATGTGAGATTTACAAGGAGGGAAAACAGTACACCTCTCTGAACAGTGTCTGGGAGGCTGTGGTTGCTGCTGCACGCAATGTTGATGGTGAACAGATCAAAACACTGACAGAATCCATGGATGGCAGGCTTTTGAGTGTCCTTGCAAAGAAAGGTGGCTATATTGGTCACTGATTTGTTTTTGTTTTGTTTTTGAATGTCAGAAATGTATATTTGTGAATGTTGAGATGTTATATTGGTTTCACTAGTAAAAATAAATAATTGAAATGGGTATATATTTGTTTTTTGTTAAGTTGCCTAATAATTATGCACAGTAATAGTCACCTGCCCACACAGATATCCCCCTAAAATAGCTATAACTAAAAACAAACTAAAAACTACTTCCAAAACTATTCAGCTTTGATATTAATTAGTTTTTTGGGTTCATAAATTAAATCCTCAAAAATACAACTTGCCTAATAATTCTGCACTCCCTGTATATATATATATATATATACATTGGTCTGGGAGATATACCTTTATGCCTGATATACTATATTAGATAAGTATCTGCTGTAATGAGTGGGTAGCTGTATTGGTGAATTTAAAAATGTTTGACTGTATCAGAATAAAACTACATTGATTTTTCTTTGTTTCAGGATGCTGGTGTGAACATGAAGTTTTGAAATAAATACATATTCAATAAGTTATCCTATTAATATAATCATGAATGTGGGTCCATATTTTAAACATTGTTGAGACGTGAAATGGTGAAGTGATATATCTGTATTGAGTGATCAATAATTATAATGCTTCTATATATCTGTCATGATTTAATTCCAACAGAATTCTAAGTGTTGGTACGTATGGAATATGGAAATGACTGGAAAATGTGGCGATATAACAGCAGAATATTAAATATTATTAAACTTCCTAAATATTAATTATTAACATGGTACTAGAAATATTAAAATCATTTTAAGTACCCTAATAGAAATATGGTGTACTCTAAATATGGAATATACTGTATTTATATTAAAATGGAATGATGCTGAAATATAGAGCTACAGCTTAAATATAGATATGGCTATATGATTAATTACAGCAGACTGCTACTTACAGACGATATTATGATACAGAATAGTGGGAGATATATATCTTGTGTATATATATATATATATATATATATATATATATATATATATATGTATTCTAAATGTACCCACGTTTGTTGGATGGGCCATGTATTGAACATATAGTTTATTAAAGCTAGGAAATTATGAGTGAATTAAATAGATATTTTATAAATATATATATATATATATATATATACCTAAATTGAGAAGCAGAATATTTTTTAAATGTACATATCTCATTCCCATTCCTGTTGTTGTTCCCCTGATGGGCTAAAACCAGTACTACAGCCAAAAGATTTGGCTGTTAAGAGAGCTACATTTCTCAGTAACCTATGAGAGGTGAGCTCCAGCTCAAAGGGCGTATCCACATGCTATATGTAATGATTAGAGAATGAAGGAGTGGCTTATCACTGATATAAGCTGCCACTATGCAAGAAAGGGGACAGACTCACTTTGTAAAAGAGAGATACACACATTTGGGGCCTACTTTTCACTGAATCCTGGCTGGAAAACTGTCTTTGGACAAGAGAGATACTCCGTGACCTGTACCCTTGCAATATAGTGATACCTTTGCGTATGACCATAAGAAATATCTTGAATATTGAACTCTCTAATATTGGTTACTGGTAATGTATTAAGCGTTTTGATGTTTTATATTTTAATGTTTTAAAGCAAAGATATTCTTTATTGCTGTGGTTTAATTAAAGCTGGTATTTAAAAAGGCACTTTATAGTTGCAACGCTAGTATTAAATAGATCAGTGTATTTCATATATTAAATATACTAGCTCTAAGGCAATTATTATTGAGAAAAGGGTCAGGCATTAATATTTATTAATTTGTTGGAGCTACTGTGATATATTTTAAAAATTGCATTTATTATTGTGGTTAAATCTCTGGTTGCTGTTAAGCATTGTAAGTTAGTAATCCATATTTTGGCATTGGACTAGTGTTGCTGGCTAATTACAAATTGTAAGTTTAATGATAATATCTGATGTTTAATTCATTTTGAGTTAAGGTTAATTTTTAGAAATATTTCTTCCATTTACAGGATAATAGACAATATCTATTGAATAGTAATTAATCTAAATATCTCTATGGCCTGCTTAATATTTTAAAGTTGTGTTGATCAATTGATAGATATAACTGGTAATAGGTGATGTTCAGTTGCTACATAAATATAATCAAAATGTATATAAAGATAATGATTAACTGATCAGAATTTAGAAATATTATATATTGAGATTAAATATTAATTTTTGTTTCAAATATCTTTTTATTGTTGTCCGGTAAAGCAATACACACATTCCAGTTATTACATTTTGTGCGGCGATCATGTCCGGTGACACGATTTACATTGCAGTTCATAAATTAAATACAGTATAACACAAAGTAATGTCACATTGTGGGGTATAGAATATTTTCTTCTTTTATCCACACTTTGTTTCTATCTTACATGATATCTATCTGGTCTGTGTGATTACACTTCCCCGACATAATCTTTTTCCATTATCTTTATCACAAATAAGACTAAACCTATATTTAACCTAATCTAACTAATAACATTAATAAACCTAAAAATCTAATATTGTTACTCTTGAGGCCCAGCGGAGGAAAAAAAAAAAAAAAGGGGGGGGGGGGGGGAGGGAAGGCTGGGGGAAGAGGAGGAGGAGAGGAAAGGAGGGGGAGTCATTCCACTTACGGAGTGATTGTCGTTTAAAATAAATGTGCCCACTCCCATCTCAGTTCAGCATCAGTAAAAAGAACTGAGTCCTTAAATGGGGTCAGGATCAGTCTCTGAATCTCCAATTCAAAGGTAAGTATGAGTCTGCGCCATTTACGCAGGAATAAACCCAGCCTGTTCTGAACATCCATCCTAACATCCATTTGTTCCGTAAATATCTGTGTTCTAAGTAGGTTCCTAAAGCCCGCAAAGGAGGGGCCCTTCCTTATTGTCCAGTTTTTTAAGATACATTTTCTAGCTAACAATATTAATAGACTCAATACTGCGTCCTGTTGTCTGTGTTGTGTTTCCCAGTGTAAAAAGAGGATAGTTTCTGGACTGAGCGTGAGGTGTATCTGTAAGGACTTATTGATCCAGTATTGTATTTTATTCCAGTATTGTCTGACTGACGGACATTCCCACATATAATGTAAGAGAGTAGGGGCCTCTACTGCACATCTCACGCATTGGTTAGGACGCATAGGCACCCATTTGGCTAGTGTTCTTGGTGTGAGATAGGCCCTATGGAGGAAACGTATCTGGGATTCCCTGTACATGGTGGACAACGTGGCTGATTTAGTTCGTTCGAGGCCTCTTCTTATGTCTTCCCAAGTAATGCCCTCAATTCCTACACGGGACCACCCTGCTTGCACTGAGTCCCTTGTGCTCTGTGCTCTTTGCTGTATGAGTGTTTGATAGATTTCCGATAGGGAAAACTTACCCATTGTGTACAGTGTTTGTGAAATGCGGAAGGGTGAACCCTCCCAAAATTCAGGTGCGTTCCGAGTTAGAGTATTGATATAGTGGCGTACCTGTAGAAAGGCAAAGAAATGTGTTCTCGGTATCCCAAACTCTCTCTGTAAGGCACCAAAATTTTTTACCTCTTTTGTTAGCGGGGTTAATAATTGTTTAAGAGATTTCAGTCCTTTCTGTTCCCAGACCACAAAGGGCTGGGTTTCCGAACCCGCCGGGAAGTCTGGGTTTTTGGCAATAGGCAGGTAGCTTGAAGCATGACAGGATTTCTTCAGAAACTTATGAGCCTGATGCCAAGCCTTTAATGGTTCGCTGAATAACATATTAAGGCCCAGAGCCCTCACAGATCTCATGTTTGAGATGTGTGGTAGGTATGCCAGGGAAACGTCCCCCAAAACAGCCTGCTCCAGAGAGGGTCGACAAAAATGATGAGTTCCCACCTGCCAGTCCAGTACTAGGCAAATCAGGGCTGCCCAGTTGTACAGCCTGAAGTCTGGCAAAGCCAGGCCCCCATTAAGAAAACCCATGCTTAATTTTTCCCTCGAGATCCGTGGCTTACCCCCCTTCCAAATGAAGCGGGTCGCCGCTGAGTTTAGCATTTTGACATCTGCTTTGCTTAAGAGTAGAGGGAGCATAAGAAGCGGATAAAGAAGGCGGGGGAGTATCACCATTTTAAGAAGATTGATCCTACCTGACAGTGACAAAGGAAGGGATCTCCAGCTATTCATCTGCGCCTGCAGTTTTGCGCATACAGGTGTCAAATTATTAGTGTATAGCTTGTTTGGGTTTGCAGAAATCTTAATGCCAAGATATGTGATATCATGTTTAGCCACCGAGAACGGAAATTCCCCGCTAGAGTCAACTTTTCTGAGGAGCCACAGGATCTCAGATTTATGCATATTGACTTTATAGCCTGAGAACCGGCCAAAGTCAGTGAGGGTTTCTAGTATATGCGGTATATATTTGTGGGGATTTTGTACAAACAAGAGCATGTCGTCCGCATATAGCGCCAGATGCTGTGGGTGTCCTGCCAAATCTATGCCAGGGAAGACCTGTTTTAGCTTGATAGCCAGCGGTTCCAGGGCAATGTTAAAGAGGAGGGGTGATAAGGGGCAACCCTGCCGGGTTCCTCTATGTAAATAAATGTTTGCCGAAAATATATTGTTAACTAGTATATTAGCAAGGGGGGCACGGTACAAATTTTTGATAAAAGTTAGAAAAAGGGCCAGAAAAGCGAGCCTTAGCCATGGTGTAGAAAAGGTGGTCCCACTCCACTCGGTCGAAGGCCTTCTCTGCGTCAAGCGACAGCAGGAAGGCCTCCGTGTCATCTCTCACTATATCACCCTTCCTTTTGGTCCAAAAGTGTTGGATGACCTGTAGAACCCTACGAACATTGACCACTGACGATCTTGCATACATGAATCCCGTTTGATCCATGTGAGTATAAATTTAAGTCTTTCAGCCAAAAGTTTAGTTAATATCTTGTAGTCGGAGTTTAGTAAAGAGATTGGCCGGTAGGACTCTGGTAGAACACTGTCCTTCCCCGGCTTGGGTATGAGAGTGATATATGCCGCAGAGAATTCCGGCACCGGTGCTTTCTCCCCTCTCGAAGTAAGTAGTGTATAAACTCGCCAGTGTTGTGGAGACCTGATCCTTTAGGAGCCGATAGAATTCTATCGGCAATCCATCCGGGCCTGAGGCATTAAATATTAATTTTAATAATAATTTTGTTGCCAAATTTATAGATATCTCAATAGTGTTTATTTTGGGGTACACTACAGAGATTTAGCATCTTACTGAAGTGTATTGACACAATGCTATATTAATTGGAGATATCGCTGACAATAATTTTATACTGCTATAATTATTAATATTCATAATTACAATATGTAACACGTTGGTGGCAATTTCTGCTGATAAATACACCAACATTACTGGAGGTTACTCCTGCGATGTATCAACAAGTAAATCTAAACTTAGTTTTTAATTTTACATAAGAGCAAATACTGTAAAACTTATATGTAGTGCAGTTACAGTTACTGTTAGGTTATACAATTTTGAATCATTTGACATTTAAGTGATATTGCACTGGGGTGTACTCACTTCTGTTGTATACTGTACATAGACATACAGTATATATAATTGCAGTAGAGCCCTTTGTAGTTAAGTGGATAAAACATGCAAAAGCATTTTTATGCAATATTCCTTTTTTTATATAAAGGTTTTAACTATGTATTTACTGTGAATATTTCACATTCCAATGTTCTGCACATAGCAAAATATGTTCTATGTATTTATAAATAGATATTCCTATATATCTGCATATATCTATCTATCTATATATATATATATATATATATATATATATATATATATATATATATATATATATATACAGTATCCCACAAAAGTGAGTACACCCCTCAAATTTTTGTAAATATTTTATTATATCTATTCATGTGACAACACTGAAGAAATAACACTTTGCTACAATGTAAAGTAGTGAGTGTACAGCCTGTATAACGGTGTAAATTTGCTGTCCCCTCAAAATAACTCAACACACAGACATTAATGTCTAAACTGTTGGCAACAAAAGTAAGTACACCCCTAAGTGGAAATGTCCAAATTGGGCCTAAAATGTCAATATTTTGTGCAGCTACCATTATTTTCCAGCACTGCCTTAACCCTCTTGGGCATGGAGTTCACCAGAGCTTCACAGGTTGCCACTGGAGTCCTCTTCCACTCCTCCAAGATGACATCACGGAGCTGGTGGATGTTAGAGACCTTGTGCTCTCCCACCTTCCATTTGAGGATGCCCCACAGATGCTCAATATTGTTTAGGGCTGGAGACATGCTTGGCCAGTTCATTACCTTTACCCTCAGCTTCTTTAGCAAGGCAGTGGTCGTCTTGGAGGTGTGTTTGAGGTCATTATCATGTTGGAATACTGCCCTGCGGCCCAGTCTCCGAAGGTCGGGGATCATGCTCTGCTTCAGTATATCACAGAACATGTTGGCATTCATGGTTCCCTTAATGAACGGTAGCTCCCCGGTGCCAGCAGCACTCATGCAGGCCCAGACCATGACACTCCCACCACCATGCTTGACTGTAGGCAAGACACACTTGTCTTTGTACTCCTCACCTGGTTGCTGCCACACACGCTTGACACCATCTGAACCAAATAAGTTTACCTTAGTCTCATCGGACCACGGGGCATGGTTTCAGTAATCCATGTCCTTAGTCTGCTTGTCTTCAGCAAACTGCAGGCTTTCTTGTGCATCATCTTTAGAAGAGGCTTCCTTCTGGGATGACATCTATGCAGACCAATTTGATGCAGTGTGCAGCGTATGGTCTAAGCACTGACAGGCTGAGCCCCACCCCTTCAACCTTTGTATGTCTATTTCCCAAATACATCCTCTTGATATGACGCTGAGCACATGAACTTAACTTCTTTGGTCGACCATGGCGAGGCCTGTTCTGAGTGGAACCTGTCCTGTGAAAACGCTGTATGGTCTTGCCCACCGTGCTGCAGCTCAGTTTCAGGGTATTGGCAATCTTCTTATAGCCTAGGCCATCTTTATGTAGAGCATCAATTCTTTTTTTCAGATCCTCAGAGAGTTCTTTGCCATGAGGTGCTATGTTGACTTCCAGTGACCAGTATTAGAGAGTGTGAGAGCAATAACACCAAATTTAACACACTTGAGACCTTCTAACACTAACGAGTCACATGACACCGGGGAGGGAAAATGGCTAATTGGGCCCAATTTGGACATTTTCACTTAGGGGTGTACTCACTTTTGTTGCCAACCGTTTAAAAGTAATGGCTTTAATGCCAACTGTTTAAACATTAATGGCTGTGTGTTGAGTTATTTTGAGAGGACAGCAAATTTACACTGTTATACAGGCTGTACACTCACTACTTTACATTTCTTTAGTGTTGTCACATGAAAAGATATAATAAAATATTTACAAAAATGTGAGGGGTGTACTCACTTTTGTGGGATACTGTATGTACAGGGAGTGCAGAATTATTAGGCAAGTTGTATTTTTGAGGATTAATTTTATTATTGAACAACAACCATGTTCTCAATGAACCCAAAAAACTCATTAATATCAAAGCTGAATAGTTTTGGAAGTAGTTTTTAGTTTGTTTTTAGTTATAGCTATTTTAGGGGGATATCTGTGTGTGCAGGTGACTATTACTGTGCATAATTATTAGGCAACTTAACAAAAAACAAATATATACCCATTTCAATTATTTATTTTTACTAGTGAAACCAATATAACATCTCAACATTCACAAATATACATTTCTGACATTCAAAAACAAAACAAAAACAAATCAGTGACCAATATAGCCACCTTTCTTTGCAAGGACACTCAAAAGCCTGCCATCCATGGATTCTGTCAGTGTTTTGATCTGTTCACCATCAACATTGCGTGCAGCAGCAACCACAGCCTCCCAGACACTGTTCAGAGAGGTGTACTGTTTTCCCTCCTTGTAAATCTCACATTTGATGATGGACCACAGGTTCTCAATGGGGTTCAGATCAGATGAACAAGGAGGCCATGTCATTAGATTTTCTTCTTTTATACCCTTTCTTGCCAGCCACGCTGTGGAGTACTTGGACGCGTGTGATGGAGCATTGTCCTGCATGAAAATCATGTTTTTCTTGAAGAATGCAGGCTTCTTTCTGTACCACTGCTTGAAGAAGGTGTCTTCCAGAAACTGGCAGTAGGACTGGGAGTTGAGCTTGACTCCATCCTCAACCCGAAAAGGCCCCACAAGCTCATCTTTGATGATACCAGCCCAAACCAGTACTCCACATCCACCTTGCTGGCATCTGAGTCGGACTGGAGCTCTCTGCCCTTTACCAATCCAGCCACGGGCCCATCCATCTGGCCCATCAAGACTCACTCTCATTTCATCAGTCCATAAAACCTTAGAAAAATCAGTCTTGAGATATTTCTTGGCCCAGTCTTGACGTTTCAGCTTGTGTGTCTTGTTCAGTGGTGGTCGTCTTTCAGCCTTTCTTACCTTGGCCATGTCTCTGAGTATTGCACACCTTGTGCTTTTGGGCACTCCAGTGATGTTGCAGCTCTGAAATATGGCCAAACTGGTGGCAAGTGGCATCTTGGCAGCTGCACGCTTGACTTTTCTCAGTTCATGGGCAGTTATTTTGCGCCTTGGTTTTTCCACACGCTTCTTGCGACCCTGTTGACTATTTTGAATGAAACGCTTGATTGTTCGATGATCACGCTTCAGAAGCTTTGCAATTTTAAGAGTGCTGCATCCCTCTGCAAGATATCTCACTATTTTTGACTTTTCTGAGCCTGTCAAGTCCTTCTTTTGACCCATTTTGCCAAAGGAAAGGAAGTTGCCTAATAATTATGCACACCTGATATAGGGTGTTGATGTCATTAGACCACACCCCTTCTCATTACAGAGATGCACATCACCTAATATGCTTAATTGGTAGTAGGCTTTCGAGCCTATACAGCTTGGAGTAAGACAACATGCATAAAGAGGATGATGTGGTCAAAATACTCATTTGCCTAATAATTCTGCACACAGTGTGTGTGTATATATATATATATATATATATATATATATATATATATATATATAAACAAAGCTAGGATGTGCACTCTCACTCCGTCAAGCAACTGCCAGGGTGCTAGTGAGCTTCAATAGATACAAATAAAAAACTTGCACTCTCTGGTCATTTTAAAAGTAATATTTTACTGTAAACAGTGACGTTTCGGGGACAAAGTATCCCCTTCCTCAGACATAGTATGTACAAAGTGTAACAAGCCTATAGCAAAACATACAGAAAACCCCACCCCCCAATTAGGACAGGAAAAAATGTCAAAATGGTTCCCATGGTAACCACCTTGTCACAAACATAAATAAACAAAAGTGTTAAATACAGTGAAGCTTGTCTGAGCATATCATTACATCAATATATAGTGTAAAGTGACTTAATCAAGAAGGAAGGATAAATATAATTAAACCCTAGATATGGAAGACATAGATATCTTATGTATACAATGTGTCAAATGCCAAGCACATATGTGCGATCATCTAAACTACTATGTGACTACATAGGATGAAGATACATATCAGTCTCATAACGTGCATGCATAAACTCACTTTTGGATGGCCACAGATAAAGCTGAGCGTTGTACTGCAGTCCAATGACTGCACCGGCACCATGCCGTAAACCTGGAAGTAAATGCATCACGCGTCTACAATCAACAGACCGGTAAACGTCAAGATCATGTGTCGCGTAGAAGCAATCAATGAATGGCATTATCATAGCCATGGAAATGTGGTGATTACATTAGCGATTGCATTAGCGAGGCTGCAGCTAGGAGTGATGTCAAATGCCAATAGGGTAGTCTAAATAACATCTGTCAGATGTGCAGACCACTGTATTACAGCGGTGTCTGTTATACACATACCAAATTCCAGTGACTACTCAGAAATACACTAAGATGATAATCATCATACTTGTATATGGCCTGGGGAGAGAATGTCAACAATCAATGGTTACACGATATCAGATAGAATGTAGAGCCCCAAACTATCAATATTTACAGATGTTCTGAATAAGGCATCAACATATACTTTAGAAAAATCACAAATTGTGCATAAAGCACCTAAGCATGTAACTATAGCATTTAAATGGGAATATATTTACAATTGGTCAAACTAGCATGGTAGTGGTGCAATGAAGAACTCTAGGAGGGGATATATATCCAAAGCAGGGTAGGGCATAATAATACTTAATGTGGTATCAGGAATACTCCTTAGGCATGATAGAGCACTTACATATAGGCATGTAACTATAGCATAAACATGGGGATGTATTTATAGGTGGTCAAAGTGACCTGATGGTAGCGCATCGATAAACCTAAAAAAGCAGGATAGGGCATACTTAAGTATGGTATCATGGACTCTCATTGTCCGGCACATATAACCCCAAAGCAAGGGTTAGTTCCATTCAAATAAAGCAGTGCCAATCAAACATAGTGTTAAGTCCATTGGGCTGTAAGGTAGTCCATTGGGCTGTAAGGTATTCAGTCGATGGATCCATCTTGCTTAACCTGTAACAATCTTTTGGTACTATCCCCACTATGTTTCAGGGGGAGGACATGATCTATGAGAACAAAATGGTGATCGTTGACATTATGTTCGGCCTCGAGAAAGTGTCTTGCCACTGGCTGGTCACTTTTTTTATTCTTTATAGCACTGCGAATGGCCGACCTGTGATTGGCGAAACGCACTCTGGCGTCGTCAGTGGTCTTACCCACATAGAATCTGCCACAGCTGCAATTCAGCAGATAAACTACATGAGTAGTAGTGCAGGTCAGAACGTGTCTGATGGAATATCTTTTCTGCATATGTGGGTGACCAAGTGCAGATACCCTTTTTCAGGCCCCCCTTGAATCTTCTGACACTTCTCTGCCACCTCCTAACGTGACGAAAGGCAAAGAATGACTGGGGTAATGAGGAAGTTGGAGCGATATTTAAGCCTTTGGCTGGGGTGTCTTTGCCTCCTCCTGATGACCAGGTGTTGTATTTCCAAACAGTAAGGCATGAAGCTGTGGACTCTCCCTATCTTAGGAAGGAAACGCCTATCCATCACAGAAAGGATCCCTCCCTCATATACAGTGCGCATCCTGCTAACTCACAGAGCAGCGTTAATGCAGCTGCCAACAATGGCAAATCAGAAAAATAAAGTGCATACTGCAGTAACATTCTATGTAAAGGGCTCAAACAGTCTAGTGCAGACAAAATACACACACACACCATCATGTATAGAGTGAGATTTGTGTTTATTACTCGTAGCGGTCGTGCTGTGATCGCACATAGACGAGAAAGGGGAAAAATCAGAAAGAAAAAGCATGCAAATAAGCAACGCTACAGTTTTCACACAAACTACCGGCATGTCTGTATAAATCACCCCTTTATGTGAAAATCAAGAAAGGCATAAAAAAAACCTGAGACCGGTGTATCTATTCAACCCAGTCGCAGGAAAATAACTAAACACAGACTTAACCCCTGAAGAGCTAATATGCCTTAAACACTTCCCAGACCATTTAGCCTTACAAATAACCCCTTAAAGCATCAAGTGCCCAGACACTATTGCCCCTCAGTATATATTCCAAAAGTGAAGAGATAAATTAAACGGAGTCCCTGTTCCACATAAATAATACTAACTCCTTAAGTGCTGTATCCTTCACACCTAGAAGGATAAAGAACTTACCTGTGGATCCGGCTGCCGGGCAGGAACAGCTTCTTAGGTGAGACAGATACACTAACTTCTGACAGGGACCTGTAGAAAAAGAAAAACAGAGTAACCAACCCTGGTTTCCTAAAAGGGGTAGCATTGGTGTTAGAAGTTAAGCAAAGACCACCTCGCCACCTTCTAACTGCTAAAAGCCACCATTACTCTTACTAAAGAGATTTACATGGACACAGCATAACCCCAATCCTTGCTTGCAGGGAAAAATACCCATACAAGGATTAAATATCTTCAGACACCTTCTTCGCCCATCCTCCCGATGATCAAGGCAAAGAATGACTGGGGATTATTGGTAAGGGAATTGACACTAAACAGCTCTGAGGTGCTCTTTGCCTCCTCCTGCTGGCCAGGAGTTGAATTCCCATTAGTAATTGGAATGAAATTGTGGACTCTCCATGCCATAGGAAAGAAAAGCATTTATAAATAAATACAACATATTCTTCTATGTGAAGAACATTGGAATGTGAAATATTCATATTTTCATGTCAGGTTAGCGCACTTGAGAATATGAGATCGGGTATATATGAGAATATGAGTAGGGTGTCCTACTTTTTTCGCTCCATTGACTTCTTTCTTTAAAGCGTGTGCTATATTCTAAGTTCAGCTTTTTGCATGCTTAAACTTAGCACAAGAGCGAAAACAGTTTACTTTCAACTTGTAATACGAGCACTGTCAGATGCATACTTCTAGCACAGTTAGGGCATGAGCGGGAGCGATATATAGCGATCCACTCATAATCTGGCCGTTAACCCCTTAAGGACCAGCAACATAATCTGTATGTTGCTGATCTTTCTATGGGGATTGTGCTATTTCCAATGACAAGAAGGGAGGGTATAGTAGTGGGGTCCCGCGGCTTGAGGACCCGTGCTGTTATAAACAAGAAAACCCTTAACGACCGGTCGTTAGGGGGTAATGTTTATTATGGAAGCCTGATGTAAGGTAAATATAGAAATGTATGTTTTATGTAAATCCTGCTGCCTTTAAATAATATGAACCCTATCTTGTCTATATATTTGTTTTTGATTTGTATGTATTTTCTTACTATAAAATTGAATAAAAAGAAACATTAAAAACATTAACATCAGAAATCTGATGTAAAGAGAGGAAATCTCTGAATAACAGCCCATTTGCTTTGGGATCCTGTTCAAAGAGGCTAAATCAGTTAATTTGGGATTTATTTTGTTAAGATACTTTCCTCTTCTCAAAGACTATAGTTGTGTTGTTATTACCAATTTAACAAAGGGGGCTACTGAATCTAACAGCTTGTCCTGACAGAACTTCAAGGAACAATCAATGGCATGTAAATTGTTCTCGCCAGGAACAGACATAAATATAATTATTTTCAGGTCTTCCTATGGAATGACTCAGTAGACCTGGCCATGGGTATTCTGCCCTTAGATTGCTTTGGACATCTTTTAAAAGGAAAAGGAAACACCTTGAGATTTTTATATACATTTTTTAGTTATGTGTAATGAAACAAAATATTTGTATTATTTATTTTGCCCCCTTTACATCTAATTTAGCTCTGAAAATTAAGCAATTTCTAACAAGAAATTGGAATGCACCCTGCTGACTTATTAAGAATCACTCTGCTACATATCTGCCTCTATTTGGCTTTATCGGATAACAACTGCAACACAATTCACTTTATACTAACTTTATGACAGTGGCTAGATCTGTTGTCTGCGGATTAAATCCCAGATTGGCTCCTCCATATACGGCAAACGGTGCGTGTAGTTTTGCTATTAAACATGTTGTATTGTTTCAAAAATATTAAGCCTTGGCTGATTTGTTATTCTATAGCAACACAACAGAGTCTCCCAAACTATTTATTAAATTATAATCAAGGAAATTCTCTGAATGTTTTTTAGACTCCAAGTGCGCTTTCTCTTAGAGTCATTAGAATCATAGGTAGTGTCAGAAGAATATATATATGTTTTTTTGTGAGCAGATGACATTTCTGATGAGTTAGTTGAAATAAATTGCTATTAAATTTGAGTTTTAGATTTATTATAGCTCTTAAATGAGCCCACTGAGCCTGAGGGAAATACTGACCTTATTTTTGTCCCTGCACCAGTAGAAAAAATATGTTTGAGCTAAGCAGACATTTACTAGAATGGGGTTTTTAGCTTTCAAGTTTGCCTTTAGAGGGAGAGAATTTTCTTTGTGAGAAGAATGACTGTATGTTACATAAATAGATGCATTTACCACATTTAGGCTAACAATATTGTGGGCCTTCTCTAAGATTAGTGCACAATCTGATACTACAAGTCTGTGTTAAGAACAGAATTATCCGAGAATGTTTAGCACTGAGGGCATCTCTTAAGCGTGCCCTATACTTTCAAAGGATAGCAGGGCTGCAATAAACATCGCTCATATTACAAGTTGTTAGTTAAAACAATTTAGCAAGACTGGAGACCTGCAGTAAAATGTTAAGGACTAGCCTAGAATAAAAGTATAACAAAGCACATGTAAAACATATTAAAATAAAGTATATTACATATATAGATATTAAATGTAAAATGTATGTTTATTATTGAACTAAATGTATAGAAAGTGTTTTTAAGTGATATAGTATAAGACAAGGGGTAGATTTACCAATGTCTGTCCGACATGATACGCTGTAGCGTATCATGCCCGACAGACATCGCTGAATGCCAACAGCATACACTGTCGGCATTGATCATTGCACAAGCAGTTCCCCAGAACTGCTTGTGCAATGCGGCCCCCTGCAGATTTGCGGCCGCTAGCAGAGGGTGTCAATCAGCCCGATCATATAGGATCGGGTGGATTGAAGACCACAGCCTCAGAGGCAGCAGACAAGTTATGGAGCAGCGGTCTTTAGACCTCTGCTTCATAACTGCTGTTTCCGGCGAGCCTCAAGGCTCACGCAGAAACAAGGGGAACAAGGACCATCCAGCCCTTGTTAAATCTACCCCAAGGTGTTTGACTGGGAAGGGCTCAAAAGTCAAATATATATATATATATATATATATATATATATATATATACACAGTGTATATGTATATCTGGTCTGCGTTGTCCTGACCTAGTGCTAAATATCAAAAGCTAAGTATTGTCTATAGAATACTCAATAAAACATTCTTGGTATGTGTGGTCACTCATCCTAGACTCACCCTTAAAGGGACATAATAGCCATATGCTAAATCACTTGAAACTGATGCAGCATAACTGTAAAAAGCTGACAAGAAAATATCACCTGAGCATCTCTATGTAAAAAAATTAAGATATTTTACCTCACAATTTCCTCAGCTCACCGGAGTAACTTCTGTGTAAAAAGTTATACTTCAGCTGCTGTCCAGCTGCAGGTAAAAAACAAATGAAGAAATGAACTGCAGCCAATCAGCATCAACAGTGCTGAGGTCATGAACTCTTACTGTGATCTCATGAGATTTCACTTAACTCTTATGAGATTTTATAGTAAACTTTTCTTAAACTGAAATGTGCACAAGGCTCACTCCCTTGCCTGTCCTGGGACATACTGATTTTCTGCTTAAAGTCCTTTACAATGGGATGTGAATACTTAGGACATTTTGAGGTAAAATATCTTTCTTTTTTACATAGAGATGTTCAGGGGATATTTTCTAGTCAGCTTTTTACAGCTATGCTGCATCACTTTCAAGTGTTTCAACATTTGGGTATCATGGCCCTTTAAAAAACAATCCCAGTTAGAGAGAGTGAGAGCATTTCTTTTGTGTTATTATGTGTTTATGTGTGTACATATATTATTATTATTTATTGTTATTGTAATTTTAAATTTATGTCCATACCAGAGTTTAAGTTATGTCAAACACAAAAAGCTGGGAACATCCTGGTTTAAGCATTCTCTTAAAGGCATTATTTAGTCTAAAGTTAGTACAACTAGACATTTAACTTCACTGCCATACCCAAAGGCATTTAATGTAAACAACCATGATAGCTTTTACTCTTGTGCTGTGTATCCACCAAAATTATACCTCTCAAAAACAACATTAAAATGCTAACAAGTATGATGATGATGATCAGTAATAAAAAAAACACCATAACATCCAGTCAAAATATCTTCCAAATGAAATATAAAGTAAAGGGTATTCACTGTTTGGTTCTCTATTATCCTAACATACTTATTATTACACAGTGCTTCTAGCAATACAGCACTAGCTGAGGTTACCATAGAGTTTTGCAACAATCTGGCTGAAGCTAATGTACTCTAAATGCACACTCTGAACACTGAAAGTTTAATTTTGACTTCCATATCATTTTAAAGTGCAGAGGATATATATCCATTAAGCATTTTATTCTCAATTTTTTACCCTCCAGTTAGATTGAATTTAACAAATCTCAGTGCATTTCATGGAAGATTGATTCTGAAACTATGTAAAAGAATTCCTCTTTTTACTGTGCTTGTAAGTTTTACATGTCAAGCAGGGAAACCCCTGTGGTCTCTTCGCCCTTGAGAACTACTAGGGTATTTCCTTTTTCTATTTACTATTTGTGGTTGATCTCTTAATATAGGTTGTTCTACAAGTATATCTGCTATATCCGTGCTTTCTGAGAATTTTCTTCAGCATCAATTAATTTTCACAAAAATGAATATTAAATAATGTCTTTCTATTTTTTTGTATTTAATTTAGAATTATGTTTTTATTTTTTTTTTATTTTTATTTTTTTTATCTAACACAATTTTAAAATGTTCAAAGATGTTTGGTTACAATTCCAAACTATTAACACATTGGAATAAATGTATCATCCCTGCAGGCGGACAGGTTCGCAAGTAGTGATCCTGACCACCTGTAATCACCACTTGCGATACCCACATATTTCATCTTGATATTTTGCCTGTGATTTACGCAAATTAAGACTCCAAGGAGGAGAAATTGGCTTAATGACAGGCATGATACGAACCAAAGCCTGAACAAAACAATGAATAACAGAAAGATTAGCACATTTTTCTGTGAAAACAGCATAGAAAAAGCAGAGATTTGTCCTTTCATGGAACTTGCAGACAAAAAACCCTTATCCAAACCATCCTGAAGAAACTATAAAATCCTAGGAATTCTAAAAGAATGCCAAGAGAATTTATGAGAAGAGCATCATGAGATGTAAATCTTCCAAACTCGATAATAAATCTTACTAGGCACAGATTTACGAGCCTGCAACATAGTATTGATCACTGAGTCAAAGAAACTTCTATGACTAAGTACTAAGCGTTAAATTTCCATACCATCAAATTAATAATTTGAGTTCCTGATGGAAAAAATGTTATGATATAAGATCTGGCCTTAATGGAAGTGACCAAGATTGGCAACTGGACATCCGAACAAGAACCATATACCAAAACCGGTGCGGCCATGCTGGAGCCACCAACAACACAAAAGATTGCTCCATGATATTTTTGAAAATCACTCTAAAAAGAAGAAACAGAGGCGAAAATATATAGGCAGATTGATAACTCCAAGGAAGTGTCAATGCATACACTGCTTCCGCCTGAGGATCCCCGGACCTGAATAGGCCCCTGGGAAGTTCCTTGTTTAGATGAGATGCCATCAGATCTATCTCTGGAATCCCTCACATCTGAAAAATTTGAAAAAACACATCTGGGTAAAGAGACCATTCTCCCGGATGTAAAGATTGATTGACAGAGATAATCCGCTTCCCAATTGTCTATACCTGGGAAATGGACCGCAGAAATTAGACAGGAGCTGGATTTAGCCCAAGCAAGTGTCCGAGATACTTCTTTCACAGCCTAAGGACTGAGAGTCCCACCCTGATGATTGACATACGCCACAGTTGTGACATTGTCTGTCTGAAAAACAATAAACGTCTCTTTCTTCAAAAAGAAGCCAAAACTGAAGAACTGCACAGAGTTCCAAAATATCGAATGGTAATCTCGCCTCCTGAGATTTCCAAACCCCTTGTGCTGACAGAGATTCCCAGACAGCCTCCAAACCTAAAAGACTCGCATCTGAAGTGATCATGGTCCAGGTTGAATGAACCGAAGAGACCCGTAGAACTATATGATGGTGATCTAACCACCAAGTCAAAGATAGTTGAACATTGGGATTCAAAGATATAAAAAGTGATATCCTAGAATCCCTGCACCATTAATTCAGCATAAAAAACTGAAAAAGGTTTCCTATGAAAATGAGCAAAGGGAATCGAATCCAATGCTGCATCCATGAGACCTAAAACTTCCATGCAACTGAAGGAAATAATAGAGACTGAAGGTTCCGACAAACTGAACCCAATAAAATTGTCACTTGTCTGTGACACAATCTATCTGGAAACCTAAAAAAGGTGACCCTTGTCTGAGGAATCAAGGAGCTTTTGATAAAAAGATCCTCTAACCATGTCTTGAAGAAACAACAAAAGTTGAATCGTATGAGATTCCGCAGAACGAAAAGACTGAGCCAGTACCACGAGACTGTCTAAATAAGGAAACACTGAGAACCTTGAAAAGATTCTTAGAGCTGTCGCTAGACCAGAAGGAAAAGCAACAAATTGGTAATGCTTGTCAAAAAAAGAGAATCTCAGAAAATGAAAATAATCTGAATGAAAACGAAGATATGCATCTATTGTATCTATTGAAAAAAACAAATAATGCCCTCACTGACCAAAAGGCAGAATAGACCATATAAACACCATTCTAAAAGATGGTACACTTATATGACAATTCAAAAATATTTTCTATCTTAGAATAGCTGGAAAATGTTAGAGAAAAAAAGACTTCTCAAAGGCGGTTTTACTCTGAATCCTATTCTGTACCCAAATCTAAGAAGTCTGGACCGAATTGAACCAAACAAATTTTAAAAAAGTCTAAACCTGCCCCTTACCAGCTAAGCTGGAATAATAACCGCACCTACATGCAAATTTGGGGGGCTGACTTTGATCTTTTAAATGGCTTAAATTGAATGAAGAAAACTTCCAATTATAAACATGTTACTTGGGGAAGAATTAGGATTCCGTTCCTTAGTAAGAACAAAAACTAATATAAGCTTAAGATTTAGTCTTAGAACTCAATCTTGAAGCCCAGAGTAACAGTTGAAGAATTGAATCCAATTGTGAACCAAATAATTGATTACCTTGGAAAAAAAGAAATATGGAATTTAGAAATCAAATTAGCATTCCAAGATTGAAGTCACAAAGTTCTTCTAGCTAAAATAGCTAAAGACATAGATTAAACCTCACTTGCGAAAATATCAAAAAAATGACGACACAAATGAAATTATTAGCATGTTGATCAATTTAACAATGCTAAACAAATCATAATCCGATACTTGTTGCACTAAAGTATCCAACCAGAAAGTTGAAGCAGTTGCAACATCAACTAAATAAATTACAGGTCTAAGAAAAGTACCTGAAAATAAATAATTTTCCTTAAATAAGATACAACCCATCTGAAGGAAAAAAAATAAATACTATTTGCTATAGGAATAGTAGTATGTTTAGCAAGAGTAAAGGATAGCCCCATTAACTTGGAGAATCTTTCCTCAAAACATAAAACTAACTGCCGGCAAAGGATACAATTTAAAAACCTTAAAGAAGGAATAAAAGAAATTCCTGGCCTATTCCATTCCCTAGTATCAGGAACTGGAAAAAACCTCTGAATAAACCACAGAAGGTTAATAAGCAGAATTTAAATGTTAGCTAGTCTTAAAATCAAAAGAACTAGTTACTTCAATATCCAAATAATCAACACCTTTTCAACAAAGAACGAATGTACTCTATTTAAAAATAAAAAAGTAGATTTGTTAGTGTCAATATCTGATGAAGAATATTCTGAATGAGAAAAAACACCATCAGAGAAGGATAATTCAGTATGTTGTTGGTCATTTGAAACTTCATCAACTAAATGAGAAGTTTAAAAAAGACCTAAAAATTTTTATTTAGAAGGCGGGATGGCAGACAAAGCCTTTACAATTGAATCAGAAAAATATTCTTATAAATTCCTAAGTATATCTTGTACATTAGATGTAAAAAGAATAGCAATAGATAATGCATAAATACTAATGGACTCTGCATGTAAAAGTTTATCATGATAACTTATTACAAACCATAGCTAAAGATAGACATTCATAACATTAAAATAAATTAACTTAGCTTTGGTAGGACTGATATCAGTCATCAGGAATCCCACAGTATTTTCTGATACAGGAACAGTTTTTGGAATATCTTGCAATATGTAATAGAAAAAACAACATATAAAGCAAAATTATCAAATTCCTTAAATGACAGTTTCAGGAATGGGAAAAAATGCAAACAGAACAGGCCTCTAGAAACCAGAAGCAACTAAAAAATGAGACTTAAATAATGTTAAAAATCTGGCGCCAAGAATGACGCCCACATATTTTTTGGCGCCAAAAACGTCTGCAACAAACACGAGAGCTAAAAATGACGCAACTACGTGAAAACTTCCGGCGTCAATCTTGTGCCAAAAAAGTCTTGCGCCAAAAACAACGCAATAAATTCTAGCATTTTTTGCACCCGTGAGCCTAACAGCCCGCAATTTAAAGGAAAAAAGTCAATTGAAAATTTAGGTAAGAAAAATATTTAAATTCATATGCATTTTCCCAAGAAAATGAAACTGACGGTCTGAAAGAAGGAAAATAAACTGATTGACCTGAATCATGGCAAATATAAGTATAAAACATATATTTAGAACTTTACATATAAAAGTGCCAAACCATAGCTGAGAGTGTCATAAATAAAAGATAAGACTTACTTACCCAAAGACACTCATCTACATAAAGTAGATAGCCAAACCAGTACTGAAACGAGAATCAGTAGAGGTAATGGTATATAAGAGTATATCGTCGATCTGAAAAGGGAGGTAAGAGAAAAAATCTCTACGACCGATAACAGAGAACCTATGAAATAGATCCCCTAGAGGAAGACCATGGTATTCAAATAGGCAATACTCTCTTCACATCCCTCTGACATTCACTGCACTCTGAGAGGAAAACCGGGCTTCAGCCTGCTGCGAAGCGCATATCAACGTAGAAATCTAGCACAAACTTACTTCACCACCTCCATGGGAGGCAAAGTTTGTAAAACTGAATGAATTGTGGGTGTGGTGAGGGGTGTATTTATAGGCATTTTAAGGTTTGGGAATCTTTGCCCCTCCTGGTAGGAATGTATATCCCATACGTCACTAGCTCATGGACTCTTGCTAATTACATGAAAGAAATGAGAAGCTCAGTTTTGGAGAGATTTAGCTTGAGGTAGTGAGAGGACATCCATGAAGAGATGTGAGTGTCAGGGTGCCAGGAATCAGACTGAGACGAGAAGTGCAAAAATAATCACACCTTTATTAAAAGCAAAAAATAATAAAAAGTCTACAAGTCAAATAACAAGCCAGGAGTCAAAACCAGAGCTGGTAGTCAGACGAGCCAAGTCAGGAGCCAAAGCGAGTAGTCAGATGAGCCGGAATCAGGAACAAGGAGAACAGCAGAGTCAGGAAAAAGCCAGGGATCAGGAACCAGGAGGGACGTCATACAGCCAGGTAATACACAGGAACGGGAACTCTCACAAACAGGTCTGAGACAACGCAAGGGCAAAGCATACTGAACAGAGGCCCTTTAAATAATAAGTGATGACATCACAATTCTGAGACTGCAACCTGTCTCACATGGATGTACACCAGTCTGGCCATAAAAGGTCGTGCAGTAAATGAGCAGCATCATACACTATGCACCAGAGTCAGCAAGAGAGGTGAGTAAAATGGCGGCCAGTAGCACATGGCAAACAAAGCAGGGAAAAAACCCTGACAGTACCCTCCCCTAAACGACCCCTCCCCCACGGGAGGACAAAAGGCTAATTGGGGAAATGGGCATGGAAGGCACGGAGGAGGGCAGGAGCATGAACATCAGAGGAGGGAACCCATGAACACTCCTCCAGAACGTAACTGTAAGCGGCCCCTGGACATACAAGAGTCAATAATGCTGCTGACCTCATATTCTTCATGGTTGTCAACAAAGATAGGACAGGGATGAGGCAACACAGTGGTAAACCGATTACAAACCAATGGTTTCAAGAGGGAGACATGAAAAACATTGGAGATGCCTATTGCAGGAGGAAGGTCAAGAGCGTAGGCCACAGGATTGACCCGTCGGAGTATTCGAAAAGGACCAAAATAATGGGGAGCCAGTTTATTGGAAGGCACATGAAGGTTCAAGTTGTGGGAGGACAGCCAAACCCTGTCACCAACCTGGTAGGAAGGCACGGGCAGACGCCTACGATCAGCTTGGAACTTTTGGCGCTGCATAGAACGATGAAGGCAATCCTGAATCTGCACCCACGTGGAATGGAGTTGCCGGAGATGCTCCTCCAAAGCCGGAATACTCTGAGACATAAATGATTCAGGCAATAAGGATGGTTGAAACCCATAATTCGTCATGAACGGGGATAACTTGGAGGAAGCATTAATAGCACTATTACGAGCAAACTCTGCCCAAGGTAACAGTTCAGATCAATTATTGTGGTGATCTGAAACATAGCAACGGAGGAACTGCTCCAGAGCTTGATTAGACCGCTCCGCAGCCCCATTTGATTGAGGGTCATATGCCGAGGAGAAGGAAAGCTGGATCCCCATTTAAGCACAAAAGGAACACCAAAATCTGAAGACAAACTGGCTGCCCCGGTCTGACACTATCTCCTTGGGTAACCCATGTAAACGGAAGACCTTCTGGGCAAAAATTGAAGCAAGCTCCTGAACGGTAGGCAGCTTCTTCAAGGGAATGCAATGTGACATTTTAGAAAAACGGTCAACCACCATAAGGATAACAGTATTGCCATTGGAAACAGGGAGCTCGACAACGAAGTCCATGGAAAGATGTGTCCAAGGACGCTCACCATTAGCAATAGGTTGAAGAAGACCCACAGGAAGACGTCGAGGAGTCTTATTCTGTGCACAAACTGAGCAGGAGGCAACATACGCAGCAACATCAGAACGAAGACCTGGCCACCAGAATTGTCGAGTGACAGACCAAATCATTTGGTTCTTGCCTGGGTGACCTGCGGCTTTAGGATAGTGGTAAGATTGCAAAAGTTTAGGTCAAAGATTCTCAGGAACAAAACACTTACCACTAGGTTTCTCAGGAGGTGCATTGGTTTGTGCAGCCAGGACCTCCTCCCCCAAGGGAGAAGTCAAATAAGTAGGTATGGTAGCCAAAATAGGGTCAGGAGGTATAACTGGAGTAGGTACAGACTCCTCCTTGGACAGAGGAGAAAATTGTCGAGAGAGGGCATCAGCCCTAACATTCTTACTACCAGGCAGGTAGGAGACCACATAATTAAACCGAGATAAAAATAGTGCCCATCTGGCCTGTCAGGGCAACAAACGTTTTGCTTCAGATAGATAAGTTAAATTCTTGTGGTAAGAATGAGCACTGGTACGCTAGTACCCACGAGAAGATGCCTCCATTCCTTGAGTGCCAAAATTATGGCCTGTAATTCCCTGTCGGCAATTTTATAATTGCACTCCGCTGGAGACAATTTCTTAGAGAAGAAACTGCACAGATGCAAGGAACCATCAGGCGTAGGACATTGAGACAAGAGGGCACCTACTCCAGTCTCAGACGCATCGACCTCAAGAACGAAAGGCAGGGCAGGGTTAGGATGAGCCAGAACTGGAGCAGCAGCAAAGGCAGTCTTAAGACTATCAAAGGCCTTAATGGCAGTAGGTGAGCAATGGAGTGGATCATTCTCTTTACGTGTAATGTCTGTGATAGGTTTGACCAAGGAAGAAAAGTTTTTAATAAACTTTCTATAGTAATTGGCGAACCCCAAAAAACGCTGAATAGACCGAAGACCGACTGGGCGAGGCCACTGCAGAACTGCAGATAACTTGTCAGGATCCATGGAGAACCCTGCAACGGAGATAACATAACCTAGGAAGGTTACTTGAGTCTGATGGAACTCACATTTCTCGAGATTACAAAACAGGCCATTCTCACGTAGTCTCTGAAGAACCCATGTAACATCAGAACGATGAGCCTCAAGCGTGGGTGAGTGTATGAAGATGTCGTCTAAATACACCAAAACACACTGTTGCAACATATCTCGTAGGACATCATTAATAAATTCCTGGAAAACAGCAGGAGCATTACATAGGCCAAAGGGCATTACAAGATACTCATAATGCCCACTCCTGGTGTTAAATGCTGTTTTCCATTCGTGGCCCTCCTTGATCCTAACGGGAGTGTATGCTCCTCTCAAATCAAGTTTAGAAAAGACCGTAGCTTCATTGAGGCAGTCAAAGAGTTCCGTAATAAGCGGAATAGGGTAAGCATTCTTAATGGTAAGATGATTAAGACCCCTATAATCGATGCATGGTCTTAACTCGCCACCCTTTTTCTTCACAAAGAAGAAGCCAGCCCCTGCAGGATTTGCGGATGATCCCCCGTGACAGAGCATCGGCAACATACTCCTCCATAGCACAATTCTCAGCAACAGACAAAGGGTAAACCCGGCCCCGAAGAGAAATGGCTCCGGGTTGCAGGTTTATGGCACAATCGTAAGACCGGTGAGGAGGCAACGTACCAGTACGCACCTTGTCAAAAACATCTAGGAACTCTCGGTACTCCTCTGGCAATTGAGATACTGAAGAAGTGCACAAGACTTTAACTGGTTTCCGAAGACAAGTGGAAATACATTGCGGAGACCATGACAAAATTTCGGACCTTCGCCAGTCGAGACTGGGATTGTGCTTTTGGAGCCAGGGATAACCCAGAACAACTGGAAAATGCAGAGAATTTATCAACTGAAATTGGAGGGTTTAAAATGGAGAGCCCCAACATCCATGGATAGCGGAGCGGTCTCATGAGTAACGAGTGCGGGCTGAAGGGGCCTGCCATCAATGGCCTCAATAGCAAGCAGAACGGACCGAGGTAAAACAGGAATGGAGTGCTTTGATACAAAAGCACTGTCAATGAAATAGCCCGCAGCACTGGAGTCAACAAGAGCCTAGGTGACTATGGAGGAGTCCACCCAGGAAAGGACAACTGTGACCAAAGGTTTCTCCTTTAGCGGTTCCAGGGACGAGGATAAAGCACCCAAGGTCTGCCCCGACAGGAACTTAGGTGTGAGTGTTTTTCCGGCTGTGTAGGACAAGACTTCAAAAGGTGGCCCCGTAACCCACAATAGAGGCAGAGCCCCTCCCTCCTCCTAAAGGCCCTCTCCGCCGCAGAGAGACACATGAATCCCAACTGCATCGGCTCAGCAGTACCTGGTGACTCGGGTCCAGGAGGCATCGGAGAAGAGGGAGGCATGGGTGGGAACAAACACATAGGAGACAATGGAACAGGAGGCTTCCGCAAGCGCTCCTTGAAAGAGGGCCTCTCTCTGAGTCTGATGTCTATTAGGATCAAAAAAGACACCAATGCCTCGAGATCCTCTGGTAAATCTCTGGCAGCAACTTCGTCTTTAATTGCATCAGAGAGCCCATGAAAGAAGGCGGCAACAAGGGCTTCATTGTTCCAACCTACCTCTGCGCCAAGCGTACTGAACTCATTGGCATACTGAGAAACAGTTCTCATACCTTGCTGAATGGACATGAGTCGTTTAGCAGCAGAGGAGGAGCGAGCCAGAACATCAAATACCCTTCGAAAGGAGGCCACAAATTCAGGGTAATTTGAAATCACAGGTTTATTAGTCTCCCACAAGGGATTAGCCCAGGCAAGAGCTGTGTCAGAGAGTAACGAGATGAGAAATCCCACCTTAGCTCTGTCAGAGGGAAACGCCTGAGCTAACATCTCCAAGTAAATGCCCACCTGGTTCAAAAACCCTCTGCACTGAATAGGATCACCTCCATATCGCTGAGTTAGAGGTGCAGAACCGGACATGCTCCTGGTAGGACTAGATGCAGCAGCGCAAACAGGAGCAGCCATAACTTGCGGAACACTTTGGTCCAAATGTGCAGTGTGAGTCAGCAGGGTTTGCAGGGCTAGTGCAAATTGATCCAAGCGGTGATCCTGTTCATCCATCCTGGAAATGATGGTAGCTAAAGGTGCATTATTAGCACCATCAGGATTCATGGCCCTTGCGTAATGTCAGGGTGCCAGGAATCAGACTGAGATGAGAAATGCAAAAATAATCACACCTTTATTAATAGCAAAAAATAATAAAAAGTCCACAAGTCAAATAACAAGCCAGGAGTCAAAACCAGAGCTGGTAGTCAGACAAGCCGAGTCAGGAGCCAAAGCGAATAGTCAGACGAGCCGAGTCAGGAGCCAAAGCGAGTAGTCAGACGAGCCAGAATCAGGAACAAGGAGAACAGCAGAGTCAGGAACAAGCCAGGGATCAGGAACCAGGATGGACGTCAGAGAGCCAGGTAATACACAGGAACTGGAACTCTCACAAATAGGTCTGAGACAACGCAAGGGCAAAGCACAATGAACTTTAGCTAATTTAATTTATTATAGGTAATTGTATTTAATTTAGTTCATTTATTTATAGTGTAGTGTTAGGTGTTAGTGTAACTTAGGTTAGATTTTATTTTACAGGTACTTTTGTATTTATTTTAGCTAGGTAGTTATTAAATAGTTAATAACTATTTAATAACTATTCTACCTAGTTAAAATAAATACAAACTTGCCTGTAAAATAAAAATAAATCCTAAGCTAGCTACAATGTAACTATTAGTTATATTGTAGCTATCTTACGGCTAGATTTAGAGTTTTGTCGGTAACGACCCGCGTAGCTAACGCTGGCTTTTTTCTGGCCGAACCTTTAAAATAACTCTGGTATTGACAGTCCACAAAATGGCTGCGTTAGGCTCCAAAAAAGGAGCGTAGAGCATATTTAACGCAACTTCAACTCTCGATACCAGAGTTGCTTACGGACGCGGCCAGCCTCAAAAACGTGCTTGTGCACGATTCCCCCATAGGAAACA
The DNA here is from genome assembly GCF_027579735.1 of Bombina bombina. Lineage (NCBI taxonomy): Eukaryota > Metazoa > Chordata > Amphibia > Anura > Bombinatoridae > Bombina > Bombina bombina. The sequence goes on along the minus strand of NC_069501.1, from coordinate 673,057,093 downwards.
ATGGGGCTGTTTGAGCTGAAAAAAAACCTAACACCTGCAAAAAGCCGCGTTCAGCTCCTAACGCAGCCCCATTGTTGTCTATGGGGAAACACTTCCTACGTCTGCACCTAACACCCTAACATGTATCCCGAGTCTAAACACCCCTAACCTTACACTTATTAACCCCTATTCTGCCGCACCCGCTATCGCTGACCCCTGCATATTATTTTTAACCCCTAATCTGCCGCTCCGTAAACCGCCGCTACTTACATTATCCCTATGTACCCCTAATCTGCTGCCCCTAACACGGCCGACCCCTATATTATATTTATTAACCCCTAATCTGCCCCCCACAACGTCGCCTCCACCTGCCTACACTTATTAACCCCTAATCTGCCGACCGGACCGCACCGCTATTATAATAAAGTTATTAACCCCTAATCCGCCTAACTAACCCTATAATAAATAGTATTAACCCCTAATCTGCCCTCCCTATCATCGCCGACACCTAACTTCAAACATTAACCCCTAATCTGCCGACTGGAGCTCACCGCTATTCTAATAAATGTATTAACCCCTAAAGCTAAGTCTAACCCTAACACTAACACCCCCCTAATTTAAATATAATTTTAATCTAACGAAATTAATTAACTCTTATTAAATAAATTATTCCTATTTAAAGCTAAATACTTACCTGTAAAATAAATTCTAATATAGCTACAATATAAATTATAATTATATTATAGCTATTTTAGGATTAATATTTATTTTACAGGTAACTTTGTATTTATTTTAACCAGGTACAATAGCTATTAAATAGTTAAGAACTATTTAATAGCTAAAATAGTTAAAATAATTACAAAATTACCTGTAAAATAAATCCTAACCTAAGTTACAATTAAACCTAACACTACACTATCAATAAATAAATTAAATAAAATACCTACAATTACCTACAATTAAACCTAACACTACACTATCAATAAATTAATTAAATACAATACCTACAAATAACTACAATGAAATAAACTAACTAAAGTACAAAAAATAAAAAAGAACTAAGTTACAAAAAATAAAAAAATATTTACAAACATAAGAAAAATATTACAACAATTTTAAACTAATTACACCTACTCTAAGCCCCCTAATAAAATAACAAAGCCCCCCAAAATAAAAAAAATCCCTACCCTATTCTAAATTACTAAAGTTCAAAGCTCTTTTACCTTACCAGCCCTGAACAGGGCCCTTTGCGGGGCATGCCACAAGAAATTCAGCTCTTTTTCCTGTAAAAAAACACATACAATACCCCCCCCCCAACATTACAACCCACCACCCACATACCCCTAATCTAACCCAAACCCCCCTTAAATAAACCTAACACTAAGCCCCTGAAGATCTTCCTACCTTATCTTCACCATACCAGGTATCACCGATCCGTCCTGGCTCCGATATCTTCATCTAAGCCCAAGCGGGGGCTAGACATCCATCATCCAATGGCTGAAGAAGTCCAGAAGAGGCTCCAAAGTCTTCATCCTATCCGGGAAGAAGAGTAGATCCGGACCAGCAACCATCTTCTTCCAAGCGGCATCTTCTATCTTCATCCGATGAGGACTGGCTCCATCTTGAAGACCTCCACCGCGGACCCATCTTCTTCCGACGACGACTTCCCGACGAATGACGGTTCCTTTAAGGGACGTCATCCAAGATGGCGTCCCTCGAATTCCGATTGGCTGATAGGATTCTATCAGCCAATCGGAATTAAGGTAGGAAAATTCTGATTGGCTGATGGAATCAGCCAATCAGAATCAAGTTCAATCTGATTGGCTGATCCGTAATATTTTTCTTATGTTTGTAAATATTTTTTTATTTTTTGTAACTTAGTTCTTTTTTATTTTTTGTACTTTAGTTAGTTTATTTCATTGTAGTTATTTGTAGGTATTGTATTTAATTAATTTATTGATAGTGTAGTGTTAGGTTTAATTGTAGGTAATTGTAGGTATTTTATTTAATTTATTTATTGATAGTGTAGTGTTAGGTTTAATTGTAACTTAGGTTAGGATTTATTTTACAGGTAATTTTGTAATTATTTTAACTATTTTAGCTATTAAATAGTTCTTAACTATTTAATAGCTATTGTACCTGGTTAAAATAAATACAAAGTTACCTGTAAAATAAATATAAATCCTAAAATAGCTATAATATAATTATAATTTATATTGTAGCTATATTAGGATTTATTTTACAGGTAAGTATTTAGCTTTAAATAGGAATAATTTATTTAATAAGAGTTAATTAATTTCGTTAGATTAAAATTATATTTAAATTAGGGGGGTGTTATTGTTAGGGTTAGACTTAGCTTTAGGGGTTAATACATTTATTAGAATATCGGTGAGATTCGGTCAGCAGATTAGGGGTTAATAATTGAAGTTAGGTGTCGGCGATGTTAGGGAGGGCAGATTAGGGGTTAATAAATATAATATAGGGGTCGGCGGTGTTAGGGGCAGCAGATTAGGGGTACATAGCTATAATGTAGCTGGCGGCGGCGTGCGGACGGCAGATTAGGGGTTAATAAGTGTAGGTAGCTGGCTGCGACGTTGTGGGGGGCAGGTTAGGGGTTAATAAATATAATATAGGGGTCGGCGGTGTTAGGGGCAGCAGATTAGGGGTACATAGCTATAATGTAGCTGGCGGCGGCGTGCGGACGGCAGATTAGGGGTTAATAAGTGTAGGTAGCTGGCTGCGACGTTGTGGGGGGCAGGTTAGGGGTTAATAAATATAATATAGGGGTCGGCGGTGTTAGGGGCAGCAGATTAGGGGTACATAAGTATAACGTAGGTGGCGGTCGGCAGATTAGGGGTTAAAAAAATGTAATTGAGTGTCGGCGATGTGGGGGGGCCTCGGTTTAGGGGTACATAGGTAGTTTATGGGTGTTAGTGTACTTTAGAGCACAGTAGTTAAGAGCTTTATAAACCGGCGTTAGCCCAGAAAGCTCTTAACTACTGACTTTTTTCTGCGGCTGGAGTTTTGTCGTTAGATTTCTAACGCTCACTTCAGCCACGACTCTAAATACCGGAGTTAGAAAGATCCCATTGAAAAGATAGGATACGCAATTGACGTAAGGGGATCTGCGGTATGGAAAAGTCGCGGCTGAAAAGTGAGCGTTAGACCCTTTTTTGACTGACTCCAAATACCGGCGGTAGCCTAAAACCAGCGTTAGGAGCCTCTAACGCTGGTTTTCACGGCTACCGCCAAACTCTAAATCTAGGCCTTAGGGTTTATTTTACAGGTAAGTATTTAGTTTTAAAAAGGAATAATTTAGTTAATGATAGTAATACTTATTTAGATTTATTTAAATTATATTTAAGTTAGGGGGTGTTAGATTTAGGTTTAGGGGTTAATAACTTTAATATAGTGGCGGCGACGTTGGGGGCGGCAGATTAGGGGTTAATAAATGTAGGTAAGGGGCGGCGATGTTAGGGACGGCAGATTAGGGGTTAATAATATTTAACTAATGTTTGCGAGGCGGGAGTGTGGCGGTTTAGGGGTTAATATGTTTATTACAGTGGCGGCGACCTTGGGGGCGGCAGATTAGGGGTTAATAAATGTAGGTAGGTGGCGGCGACATTGGGGGCGGCAGATTAGGGGTTAATAAATATAATGTAGGTGTCGGCGATGTTGGGGGCTGCAGATTAGGGGTTCATAAGTATAATGTAGGTGGCGGCGGTGTGCGGAGCAGCAGATTAGGGGTTAATAATTATAATGTAGGTGTCGGTGATGTCGGGGGTGGCAGATTAGGGGTTAATAAGTGTAAGATTAAGGGTGTTTAGACTTGGGGTTCATGTTAGGGTGTTAGGTGTAAACATAAATTTTATTTCTCCATAGGAATCAATGGGGCTGCGTTAGTGAGTTTTACGCTGCTTTTTTGCAGGTGTTAGACTTTTTTTCAGCCGGCTCTCCCCGTTTATTCGTATGGGGAAATTGTGCACGAGCACGTTACACCAGCACAACGCTGACTTAAGCAGCGCTGGTATTGGAGTGCGGTAATGAGCAATATTTTGCTCAACGCTCACTTCTTGCGTTTTAACGCAGGGTTTCTGAAAACCTGTAATACCAGCGCTGTAGGTGAGCGTTGAGTGAAAACTGCTCGTTAGCACCGCACAGCCTCTAACGCAAAACTCGTAATCTGGGCCATTGTGAGGTATGGACTTATGAGCCATTTCAGCGTGGTCAAACAGAAAAATCTGCAGCCATATTTCTTCAGGAAGGCTGTGTAAGCGCATATCTTCTGGTGCGGTGTAACCAAGGAAGAATCTCGAATATGTGCAGTATAGAATTTTTATCCACCGTTTAAAAATGTGTAAAAATCTGAGTTTGTTAGTAAAGCATTATACAATATTTTGGATTCTGAAGTATTAAAGGGACATTATAGTGAAAAAATGATATTCTCTAATTCATTATAGCATATAATTTTAGCACTAGCAACCCTTCAAGTCTATGGGTTTAATATACAAAGCAGCAAATGCTGCTTTTGAGCCCTTATTGTGAACCTGCATTTCCGCAATGTAAGAAGCCGCTATCACCTCTAAGGTGGTGGACATAAAACCCCCAAACATGTTTGTTCAGAGTGATTTACACAAATGAAATGACATTACAGGCACTAGTTATATATACATCATGTGCATCGACTTATGATAACTATACCTGGGCTGGTGGTAAGAGATGATAGTGTTTGATGACTCTCTTAAAAACTACACTCAATATATCTCCCACTGGTCCAGGTATATAGATGTGAAAACACTAAACACAAATCCATTAGGACTATTTTTGACTTACAACCTAAGTACAGATAAAATAGAATTCTTAGATTTCTCCATTAGCAAACAAGGTGAACTGCTAACCACAGAAGCATATAGGAAACCCACAGCGACAAACAACATACTACATGCCAGTAGCAATCGCCATCCATCTACTGTAAAAAGTTTGCCATATGGGGAATATTTAAGAATTAGAAGAAACTGTACGAATTTGGAATCTTTCAGGAAGTCAGCCAATGAATTAAGAGAAAGATTACTTAAACTTGGTTACTCTAAAAAACTCTTAGCTAGAGCCTATCAAAAAGCACTAGCCAAGGACGGGTTGGAACTTCTTAAACCTAAAGAGCAGGCAATATCAGATTCAAACAATCTTAGATTCATATCTACATATAACTGCCAAAGTGAAAAATTGACTGCTATTGTCAATAAACATTGGCATGTTTTGAAAAGTGATGATACATTTTATCTGATAGACCCTTATTTACATTCAGACAGGCCAATAACCTAACTGATAACTTGACAACAAGCCACTTTGATAGAAATAGAAAGAAAAAGCCTATTTATAGAGGCTCCACTCCATGTAGACATTGTAAAACATGCCAATTTATGATAAAAAAAGAGGTCATCACTGATAGATTTGACAAAAATTGGAGAATAAAAACCCATATCAATTGTCAGAGTATGAACGTAATATACTGCTTATCGTGTTCATGTGACATTCTTTATACAGGTATGACTACACGTAAACTGAGGGTCAGGATAACCGAACATTTAAGCAACATACATAACACTCATAAAGACATGGAAAAGGGGAAACAAATAACCAGTGTAGCAAGGCATTTTCTTAAATTTCATGCAGGAAAAACAACATCATTCAAATGTTGGGGTCTTGAACAGGCTAGACCTGGAATCAGAGGTGGCAGTTGTGAGAAAATCCTATTACAGAAAGAGACCAATTGGATCTTCAAACTAAATACAGTTATGCCCAATGGGATGAACGAAGCTAATAATTACTGGGTCTTTTTATAGAAATTGTAATCAAGTGTAATATCACTTTCAAATCCATGTTATAATGTAGACATGAGAATTTCTATCTTGAATAGGTGTAATAACTATCAATATGTGAGTATCATTTAAGTAGCTTGTATGTTCGTTAAGATTGATAGTAATTAACATATTAGAATTTTAAGATCACTTTACTATTGTAACATATGTAATTACACAGTAAGGACATACAATAGATTTAATTGAGTAAAAGATCCACAGTAACATACACGGATATCTTGTATTAGAATAAGATTCAGATATGATAACTCGATCCTGAACAATACAAAGAAACTACTAACTATTATATGATACATAATACACTGAAAGGAATTTCACCATCATCAAGTGCTGCCCAAACCAAACCTATATTATTTTAAATATATTTTCTATATCGATCTCTATGAGTATTGCGCAAGAGGTAGTGTATCAGAGTATGTGGGTACCGTTGCTTTTTAAAAGGCAAGGAAAAGAGACCTGTCTGTTCTATATCAACACAATGGTAATGACATGACAATAGGATAACTAGAAAGATAACGCATATCTAGCCAACGTGTCATAATACTAATAGAATGAATAACTAAACATAGAGGGCAAAAATGTAGATCATGGAAATACTCATATAATTGGCACTTACACATAATCATTATATGACTATATAACATGCCCATTGAAAAATGATTACTAGTATACTGCGTAAACAGCATTATGAATAAGTACAATTCCAGTATTATACAGGATGGCAAAATCTATGTACCAATGTATATCTACATGTAGAGGCTGCACATCGTAATACACATATACAGATGAGTAGGAAAGCATATGCCTATCCACATTAACTCTAGGCACGCACTTGTTACCATCGGGTCGGACACAATCTATTATATGATGCGTGTATAGTAAATGCTTGACTCCTAATCACTACGATGTCTTTACAAGCCTTATGTCCTGGATATCGACATTTATTAGATTGTGACAGGCATGATACTAAAAGCACATAAACAACTATAAGACGTATACAAGCCGGTAACCAATTGCAATACATTTTAATCACACGCCTACCTTATGACATGTACTTGTACCTGATTGGGCAACCAGGGGGCGTAGAATTCTTATACCAATATGATTGGATTATTAATATATAGGTTGAGGTATATTAAAGGGTAGCACCCAGGCCTCGGTTTGTCATTTCACATTGAGAAAGGCTGTTTAGACAGCCGAAACGCGTTTGTGCATATAGTGCACGTTCTTTAGCACTAATTTTAAAACTTTCTTGTATATGTTGGTCATCCCTGTCACCTGAAGCCGAGGTATGCTGTTATCGGCCAGAAAACAGGGGGATAACATAACAGTAATATCGATTAATTTGGTTGGCTTATTTGACATTTAAGAGAACATAGTCTCCATTTTAACTTAATACCATTAAACTTTTGACTTTTAATACGTAATCCATAGGAAGGAGTGCTCTTTTAAACCCTCACTTCTGTTCTTTCCTAATAATCCTGATTGTTCAGAGTGATTGACAGGCTCTGCTCTCGAGTTGTGCTATTGTAAATCCAGGCACCAAGTCGGGAACATTGTCCATCCATCCTTTACTACATGACACCCTAAGTTTAACCCCCTGAAAGGGGGTACCTTTCAGGAGCCATAGAGAACTGCTGGTACTGAGCAGACATGGCTGCTGAGCAAATCAGCAGTGTTATTTGCACAACCCAGGAACAGATATAAAGAAGGCAATAAAAGAGAGTTTGCAAATTTTCTTAGCATTTGAATTGTATTCCAGGATTTGTTTGTCTTCAGGGTACAGGAATTGCAATAATTTGAGACTTCACATAAAGTCTGAAAAGTCTTTCATAAAAGTCTGCTTGTTATATACATTAAATAAATAATATTAAAGTTTTAAATATATGAACACCAAGTCATAAACATATTTATCATTGTAAAATAACATATTCCATATTCCATTTTTGTGTATGCCCTTTTTATCTTTAGTGCCTATGTGGTCACTATTAGTGTATAGATATTCTGTCATTATACAGTACAGTATATTTATCATCAGTGTATACATACAGTAGTCTACTCATCAGGGTATAGTGTATAGAATTTCACATCATTATAGTGCTCACTGCCAATGTATAAATACTCAGTATCATTATAATTTGCAGCATGCTCATTATCAGTGTGTGCATATGTATGTGTGTGTATCTATAAATATGTGTGCAGTCCATTTCTGTGTTTTGTATATGTCTAAGGAAATTACAAAGATTACGTGTCACCCTTGTTTATATCTCAGGCCACGTTCGGCAAACGCTCAGAGCCAGCGTCGGCTGACTCTTCAGCGATGACGTGACGGTACGGAGATGTCACATGTAAGGGAGCTTATAAAAAAAACGTTCCCAGCGCAACGTTTTCCGTCACCACGCTGCCTGTAAAAAAAATTTCACAGCGCAACAAAGAACGAAGAAGCCAAAGGCTACAACTCCCGGCATGCATTTACGTAAGGCAGTGGAGACGCTTATTGAAGATTGAGTGACGGTGAGTAGGAAAATATTATTATATTTACAACACTATATATATATATATATATATATATATATATATATATATATATATATATATAATATATATCTGAGCTTGCTTGAAAAACGCTGGAACACCCAGAACCTCGCTTGGAAGTGTTCACTGAATGTTCCAAGTAAGTGCTGCGTTCACTTGGAGCGCTTGCCAAACGCAGCCTCAGTGTGTTTGGTTAAAAGCATGCATTGTGTGGCTTTATGTTAGGGACCCAGAGAGGAAGAGACCTTGGGCCTAACACCATTTGGCCAAATGCCGTAACTAACTCTTTCATTTTGCTTTTAATCTAGCTGTGTGATTGCCAGACATTCTATGTGTTGTGTTAATAATTTTGTTTTGTAATTTTTCGTATGGGCTTTACACCCTGGTTTGGCAAGGGGTAAAGTGCCTGAGTCCATGATAGCTGTGCTGTAGTCTGAGAGTGCTGTTGAGCACCCAGGACTGTGAGTTTTGCAGGGTCAAGGTACGTGTACTCAGCCTGGACTGTGAGTGCAGTCTATTTCTGTGTGTATGTATGTATGTATATATATATATATATATATATATATATATAAATCAATGTAAATATTTGCATAGGAAATTAGTACATCTAAGCAAGTATCCCCGCTTGCCCCCAGAAATTCTTAATATGCAATGTTTCCAATGCACAAGAGAATTGTGGGTAAGATATGCAAATTAGGTATGCAAATTCTCAGTTTTTTTGCTTCAAAATACTGTTTTAACACAGCGATCCTTTTAAACAGGAATATGACAGCAAACCAGAAATCACTCACTATACAAGCCTGTTTCGTTCTTTTTAGAACTCATCAGTAGGAGATAGATTTCTGATTGCTGCATTGGAAAAGCTATTTTCATGGTTAAATATATATATGGTTTTATATATATATATATATATATGTGTGTGTGTGTGTGTGTGTTTGTGTGATCAGGAAAGTTCATCTTTTTCTGCTTAAAGGGACATTATAAACTCATTTTTTCTTTGCATAAATGTTTTGTAGATGATCTATTTATATAGCCCATAGAGTTTTTTTTTTTTTTAAACATATACGGCTAGATTACAAGTCTTGCGTTATGAGCTGTGCGGTGCTACCGTGCAGTTTTTTCTCACCGCTCCCTTACCTACAGCGCTGGTATTACGGGTTTTTACAAACCCGGCGTTAAAAGGCAAGAAGTGAGCGTAGAGCAAAGTTGAGCTCCATACCGCACTCCAATACCAGCGCTGCCTATGTCAGCGGTGAGCTGGTCGTACGTGCTCGTGCACGATTTCCGAAAAAGACAACATTGGGGAGAGCCGGCTGAGAAAAAGTCTAACACCTGCCAAAAAGCAGCGTAAAACTCAGTAACGCAGCCCCATTGATTCCTATGGGTAAACACATTTTATGTTTACACCTAACACTCTAACATGATCCTTGAGTCTAAACACCCCTAATCTTACACTTATTAACCCCTAATCTGCCGCCCCTGACATCGCCGACACCTACATTATACTTATTAACCCCTAATCTGTCGCTCCGGATATCGCCGCCACCTACATTATACTTCTTAACCCCTAATATGCTGCCCCCAACTTCGCCGACACCTACATTATATTTATTAACCCCTAATCTCCTGCCCCCTATGTCGCTGCAACCTACCTACACTTATTAACCCCTAATCTTCCGCCCCCAACGTCGCCGCCATTATATTAAATGTATTAACCCCTAAATCTATGTCTAACCCTAACACCCCCTAACTTAAATATAATTTAAATACATCTAAATAAAATTCCTATCATTACCTAAATTATTCCTATTTAAAACTAAATATTTACCTATAAAATAAACCCTAAGCTAGTTACAATATAACTAATAGTTACATTGTAGCTAGCTTAGGGTTTATTTTTATTTTACAGGCAAATTTGTATTTATTTTAACTAGGTAGAATAGTTACTAAATAGTTATTAACTATTTACTAACTACCTAGCTAAAATAAATACAAATTTACCTGTAAAATAAAACCTAACCTAAGTTACACTAACACCTAACACTACACTATAATTAAATAAATTCCCTACATTAAATACAATTAAATAAATTAAATAAAATTAGCTAAATTATGAAGAAAACACTGAATTACAGAAAATAAAAAACAAATGACAGATCTTTAAACTAATTACACCCCAAATAAAAAGAAACCCTAGCCTAAACTAGACTACCAATAGCCCTTAAAAGGGCCTTTTGCGGGGCATTGCCCCAAAGAAATCAACTCTTTTTCCTGTAAAAAAAATACAAACACCCCAACAACAGTAAAACCCACCACCCACACAACCAACCCCCCAAATAAAAGCCTAACTAAAAAAACCTAAGCTCCCCATTGCCCTGAAAAGGGCATTTGGATGGTCATTGCCCTTAAAAGGGCATTTAGCTCTATTGCAGCCCTAACCTAAAAAATAAACCCACCCAATACACCCTTAAAAAATCCTAACACTAACCCCCAAAGATTCACTTACCGGGAGAAGTCTTCATCCAAGCGGCACGATGTCCTCAACAAAGCCAGCTGAAGTGGTCCTCCAGACAGGCAGAAGTGATCCTCCAGACGGGCAGAAGTCTTCATTCAGACGGCATCTTCTATCTTCATCCATCAGGCGTGGAGTGGCTCCATCTTCAAGACATCCGGCACGGAGCATTCTCTTCCAATGGCGTCTTCTTGCAGAATGAATATCTCTTTAAGTGACGTCATCCAAGATGGCATCCCTTAGATTCCGATTGGCTGATAGAATTCTATTAGCCAATCGGAATTAAGGTAGAAAAAAACCTATTGGCTGATTGCATCCAATCAGCCAATCGGAATCTAAGGGACGCCATCTTGGATGACGTCACTTAAAGAGATATTCATTTTGTAAGAAGACGCCGTTGGAAGAGGATGCTCCGCGCCAGATGTCTTGAAGATGGAGCCGCTCCATGCTGGATGGATGAAGATTTCTGCCTGTCTGGAGGACCACTTCTGCCGGCTTCGTTGAGGACATCTTGCCGCTTGGATGTAGACTTCTCCCGGTAAGTGGATCTTCAGGGGTTAGTGTAAGGATTTTTTAAGGGTGTATTGGGTGGGTTTATTTTTTTAGGTTAGGGCTTTGGGCTGCAATAGAGCTAAATGCCCTTTTAAGGGCAATGACCATCCAAAATGCCCTTTTCAGGGCAATGGAGAGCTTAGTTTTTTTTTAGTTAGTCTTTTATTTGGGGGGTTGGTTGTGTGGGTGGTGGGTTTTACTGTTGGGGGGGTGTTTGTATTTTTTTTACAGGAAAAAGAGCTGATTTCTTTGGGGCAATGCCCCGCAAAAAGGCCCTTTTAAGGGCTATTGGTAGTTTAGTTTAGGCTAGGGGGTTTTTTTTATTTTGGGGGGGCTTTTTTATTTTGATAGGGCTATTAGATTAGGTGTAATTAGTTTAAAGATCTGTAATTTGTTTTTTATTTTCTGTAATTTAGTGGTTTTTTTTATAATTTAGCTAATTTTATTTAATTTATTTAATGTAGGGAATTTATTTAATTATAGTGTAGTGTTAGGTGTTATTGTAACATAGGTTAGGTTTTATTTTACAGGTAAATATTTATTTATTTTAGCTAGGTAGTTAGTAAATAGTTAATAACTGTTTAGTAACTATTCTACCTAGTTAAAATAAATACAAACTTGCCTGTAAAATAAAAATAAACCCTAAGCTAGCTACAATGTAACTATTAGTTATATTGTAACTATATTAGGGTTTATTTTATTCATAAGTATTTAGTTTTAAATAGGCCACTTTTTGGCCTCCCAGGACAAACTCATAATACCAGAGCTATGGAAGTCCCATAGAAAAAAGGCTTTACGAACTTTACGTAAGTCGGTTTGCGGTAAGGCCAACAAAGTGTGCGGTACACCTATACATGCAAGACTCGTAATAGCAGTGGGCGTAAAAAAGCAGCGTTAGGACTTGTTAACGCTGCTTTTTTACCTTAACGCACAACTCGTAATCTAGCCGATAGATTTGCTTATTTTTAAATAACATTGCTCTGATTTTCAGACTCCTAACCAAGTCCCAATGTTTTATGAGAATACTGTCAGCTACCTACTCCAGCTTGCTCCTGTTTGTGTAAAGGGTCTTTTCATATGCAAAAGAAGGGGGAGTGTCTTATTTCCCACTTGCAGTGGGCTTTCCACCTACCTTTTCCACAGAGCTAAACTGAGAGCTTCTAAGTAAGTTTTTAAACAGTTTTATACTGGATTTTTATATCAGTATCTGTGCATCTTATTCTTTATAGTAGTGTCTATTACACGCAGTTATATGAAAATGAGTGTATACTGTCCCTTTAAATGGTAATAAAAGTGCAAAAAAGAAACCGCTCCAATGTGTTACATCATTTTATTATTGCACTTTTGCTTTCATATAACAATGTGTTAAACCCCTGCAAAGGAGTTTAACACAAAGATGAATTCGGCTCCAGAGCAGCAATGCACTACCAGGAGCTAGGTGAAAACAGCCTTGAGCCAATGACAAGAGGCAAGTGTTTACCCACCATTTACCAGATAGCTCCCAGTAGTGCATTGTGGTTTCAGAGCCTATCTAGGTATGTTTTTCAACAGAGGATAGCAACATTAAATTTAAACATATTAGTATATTGAAAAGTCCCTTAAAACATCATGCTTTATCTGAACCATGAAAATACATAATGCACTTGTCTTTCCACCAAATTCTTTTGCTATATAAAAAAATGAATTCCTATTATATTACAGTGTGCTGTATGTAACCTTTTTGAGGAAATTTTAATGTCGATGTTGTTTTTGAAGACCAGAAGTATTTTGTTCCCCATCTTGCAGATAGATTCGCCTTATACTTTTGGTACATAGCTCCACCTTGTGTTCACTTTTACACTGACTATAAATGTATCACTTTATTTAAGCAGATAATCTGTTATGCTCATGTACGTGTGTATCCTCAATTAGAACTCGTGTCTAAAGTTGCAGTAATTCTTTTTTTTTTTCGGGGGGGGGGGGGGAGAATCTGTGATTCTCTTTTTTTACCCATAGTATTACCTGCAAAACATGAAATCAAACACATAAGCTTGCTTATTAAAAAAAATAGAATTAGGCGATATAAACTATATTTTACACAATAGTATATGTTATATTACTTTTAAGCCATAGTTAAAGTGATGGTAAACTTTAACTAGTCAAATGCCATATATGTAATCTTCGCCATTAAAAAAAGTATATATCACTGGGGGGTAGTTATCAAGCCGTCAACCTCAAATACGCTGGAATTCCGCAGCGTATTTGTGGCGAGGCTGATACGCCTTAGTTATCAAAGGCTCGAGACCGGCAAAAGTAGAATTTTGTGACGTAAGCTTCGATCCGCCGGACTCAGTCCGACACAGATCGATTCTTACGTCACTCCAGATGTTCCGCACACAAGTGCGGCACATTCTCACTACTTTTGCTAGTTATCAAATGACTAGCAGGTACGCTCGGCACTTTTACGGCCCAGCGTACCTGGTTTTCAAACCGCCACCCCTGGAGGCGGCGGATCCCATAGGAATCAATGGGAGTCTGACCATAGCGAAAGTACAAGTTCGCTGCTGCCAGACATCCCATTGATTTCTATGGGAGCTGTCTGCACCTAACACTCTAACATGTACCCCGAGTCTAAACACCACTAATCTGTCCCCCCTACACCGCCGCAACTAAATAAAGTTATCACCCCCTAAACCGCCGCTCCCGGAGCCCACCGCAAGCTACTCTATACATATTAACCCCTAAACCGCCGCTCAAGGAGCCCACCGCAACTATAATAAATGTATTAACCCCTAAACCGCCGCTCCCTGAACCCGCCGCAACCTATATTAAATGTATTAACCCCTATCCTGCCCCCCCTACACCGTCGCCACCTATAATAAATGTATTAACCCCTAATCTGCCCCCCCTACACCGTCGCCACCTATAATAAATTTATTAACCCCTATCCTGCCCCCCACTACGCCGCCGCCACTGTAATAAAATTATTAACCCCTAAACCTAAGTCTAACCCTAACGCCCCCCTAACTTAAATATTAATTAAATAAATCTAAATAATATTTTTATTATTAACTAAATTAATCCTATTTAAAACTAAATACTTACCTTTAAAATAAACCCTAATATAGCTACAATATAAATAATAATTATATTCTAGCTATCTTAGGATTTATTTTTATTTTACAGGCAACTTTCAATTTATTTTAACTAGGTACAATAGCTATTAAATAGTTATTAACTATTTAATAGCTTACCTAGCTAAAATAAACTGAAATTTACCTGTAAAATAAATCCTAACCTAAGTTATAATTACACCTAACACTACACTATACTTTAATAAATTATTCCTATTTAAAACTAAATACTTACCTGTAAAATAAACCCTAATATAAATAATAATTATATTGTAGCTATCTTAGGATTTATATTTATTTTACAGGTAACTTTGTATTTATTTTAGCTAGTTAGAATAGTTATTAAATAGTTATTAACTATTTAATAACTACCTAGCTAAAAGAAATACAAAATTACCTGTAAAATAAATCCTTACCTAAGTTACAATTAAACCTAATACTACACTATCATTAAATTAATTAAATAAACTACCTACAAATAACTACAATTAAATACAATTACATAAACTAACTAAAGTACAAAAAATAAAAAAAAGCTGTTACAAAAAATAAAAAAATAAGTTACAAACATTTTACAAATATTACAAATATTTTAAGCTACTTACACCTAATCTAAGCCCCCTAATAAAATAACAAACCCCCCCAAAATAAAAAAATGCCCTACCCTATTCTAAATTAAATAAAGTTCAAAGCTCTTTTACCTTACCAGCCCTTAAAAGGGCCTTTTGTGGGGGCATGCCCCAAAGTTCAGCTCTTTTGCCTGTAAAAGAAAAATACAACCCCCCCCAACATTAAAACCCACCACCCACATACCCCTAATCTAACCCAAACCCCCCTTAAAATAACCTAACACTAATCCCCTGAAGATCATCCTACCTTTAGTTGTCTTCACTCAGCCGAGCCACCGATGGAACTGAAGAGGACATCCGGACCGGCAGAAGTTATCCTCCAAGGGGCGCTGAAGAAATCTTCCATCCGATGAAGTGATTCTCCAAGCGGCGCTGAAGAAATCTTCCATCCGGGCGAGGTCATCTTCCAAGAGGCGCTGAAGAAGTCTTCTATCCGGGCGAGGTCATCGTCGAAGCCGGGTCTTGAATATTCATCCCGCCGACGCGGAACATCCTCCTTTCCCGACGAACTACCGACGAATGAAGGCTCCTTTAAGGGACGTCATCCAAGATG
This sequence comes from Bombina bombina, assembly GCF_027579735.1. Classification (NCBI taxonomy): domain Eukaryota; kingdom Metazoa; phylum Chordata; class Amphibia; order Anura; family Bombinatoridae; genus Bombina; species Bombina bombina. The sequence goes on along the minus strand of NC_069501.1, from coordinate 673,041,341 downwards.
GCGTCCCTTCAATTCCGATTGGCTGATAGGATTCTATCAGCCAATCGGAATTAAGGTAGGAAAAATCTGATTGGCTGATGGAATCAGCCAATCAGATTCAAGTTCAATCCGATTGGCTGATATTTTAAAATAAACTTGGATACAAATTTATTTTAAAATATATAAAAGCGTCACATAAGCCTTGATAACACCACAATGTAAGGGTACAAAAGCAGATATGCTGTAACAAATGCTTCAAATCGCCAAACTTGCAAAGAGGTAAATGGATCAGCAGGAGTTATGATAGGATGTTGAGGTTACTGTTTCTAACTATGTTAGAAACAGTAACCTCAACATCCTATCATAACTTTTCAGCGCAAACACACAAAAGTACAATATATGTTTTTAAACATGTTACATGCTAACAAATAAAATCTATTTTTAAAAACATTGCGACACAACTAGGTTTATGATAAGGCTAGTAGTTTAATTATGGTCCGTAGGACATATAGTCAGTAACATCACTTAAAAAAAATAAAAATAAATATAACTAATACCTTCACATTAAGGGGTTAAAGAAAACAAATACCTACATATATCATCAGTATAGACACTAATTGCAGGCACAATGTGATTATGCTTTTTGAAGTTTTGCATATATGTATAATGCTATAACATTATAATGCATAATTTCCCAATTCTGGTTATCCATCTTAACATCTATGCATATATCAACAAAATGTATAAAACTGAAAGAAGTTGAAAAACATACTAGTTGTTTAATGACAAATTACCTAAATGCCAACTTCCAAAATGGAGGATGTAACCACAAACCTGGCAGAAACTCATCAATGGATTGTTTAAAAGGACTCTTGGACATGCGCACTAACATTCCTTGACAAAGCATACCAGCGAAACGTACGTCGGAACTGAACTGTTCTATATTGAGTTTTATTGCGTCTCTACACTAGCCAGGACACCTGGGGGCTTAGCGCTATTGTCTTGCTACTAAAAAGGTTTTGGTTTCAGCGGTCACACTCCTGCTGATCCATTTACCTCTTTGCAAGTTTGGCGATTTGAAGCATTTATTACAGCATATCTGCTTTTGTACCCTTACATTGTGGTGTTATCAAGGCTTATGTGACGCTTTTATATATTTTAAAATAAATTTGTATCCAAGTTTTGCCTAGTGTACTGTTTTCCCATCAGTATAAAGTGGGAGTGCGCATATCCTTGAGCTTAGTGGAAAGCTCCAACAAATGTGAGTAGTCATTTGTTACAAAACAACTAATTCCTCAAAGTGCCATTACAGATTCACACTATGTTGCAATTTTCTGTTTCCTTTTTTATGGGATCTCACTGAGGAATGCTAACAAGCTGAAAAACTCATCCAGAGGACACAGACATATCCTTGATTCAGAACTTTATTTGGTTTTCCTTTTATGATTTTTGTTATCACATTTATTTCACATTTTTTTCTTTGTGATATTCAGTATATTTATTGTAATAAATGGCGGGTGGAGGAAGCGCGATTAAAAAAACAATTGTATAAGGTATTTTTCAACTTTCCATTTTACGACCTGCAAAAACGATGAATGAAAGTCCCCCTAAATTGTTTTGATTTAACATATGGCGTAAACAGGTATGCTTGAGTTGACATTCACTTTAAAGGGCCATGATACCCAAATGTTGAAACACTTGAAAGTGATGCAGCATAGCTGTAAAAATATGACTAGAAAATATCACCAGAACATCTCTATGTAAAAAAGAAAGATATTTTACCTCAAAATGTCCTAAGTATTCACATATTATTATAAAGGACCGTAAGAAGCAAATCAGTATGCCAGTACTGGGACTTGCAGGGGAGCACACTCATGTCATTTCGCTATTTAGTTTAAAGGTACATGAAACAAGTTGGGACATAATAATATGTACTTTCATTTATACTGCAGTGTCTCGCCATTAACCAGGGACAAAACTACAGGGGGTGCAGAGGTCGCAATGGCGACAAAAAAAAATAAAAAAAAATTTTTACAATATAAAACGTTGACCTGCCACTGCCTGTACTGATATCATGCAAGTGTGACATGATGCTTCACTAGTGTCTCTGACTACAGGGGTTAGTGTTTCTGTTTTACCCATTGGTGTTTATGTGTGTGTGTATGTATGTATGTGACTGTGTGTGTATTTATGCATGTATGTATGTTTGTGGAACCAGCAAATTACAGACCTTGTTACTAAAGCATGGGGGGGCGGGGGGTAAACAGTGTCAGTCTATACAGTACCACTATATACAGTACGGGGGGTCTGGACCATGTCACAGACTACTGTGGTCACTTTATAAAGTACTGGGGCGGGTAGGGTCAGGCCAGCCATCTCACTGATAGATTACAGACTGTGTCACTGACTCACTATATACAGTACTGGTGGGTTAAACAGTGTCACTATATACAGTAATAGGGGGTCAGACCATCTCACAGACTGTGGGCACAGGGTACCTCCTTTTGCAGACATGTAATCTGATTCCCTTTTTTTTCTGTGTTAAATGTAAAAAAAAAAAGATTCACTTTTTTTTTGGGGGGGGGGCCCTTCTTAGATTCTTGCACCTGGGCCCTGTGGTTTCTAGTTACGCCTCTGTGCATTAACCCTTTCTTTTTAATTTCTGAATTGTAAAGCTCTAACTCCCCTCACACATTTCCTTCTATAGCTGTATCTATATCTATTGTTGCTTTTCTAGAATCCAAAAATGCATAGGGATTATCTGATGGAGCATGCCTAGAAAAGGCTGTGAACTCAGTTAAAATACAATTTCTGTGTCTAAACACTAATAAGGGTGGGTGGAGTTGGCTGCTCCAGGCAGCTTAGTTATGTAATTAATTTTGCTTATTTTTGAAAATTATTTTAAAATACTTGCCAGCAATTTTTAAACATTTTTTATGCAAACTATTTTAAATTAATTAGCCCTTTTAGGATATGCACAGATCTCAACATGTTTTATCTTATGAGATTACAGCAAAACAGTTGATGACCTCAGCACTGCTGATGCTGATTGGCTGCATTTAAATTCTTCCTTTTTTTTAACCTGCAGCTGGGCAGTAACTGAAAGATAACTTTTTACAGAACACTTACTCTGGTGAGCTGAGGAAATTGTGAGGTAAAATATCTTCCTTTTTTACATAGAGATGTTCAGGTGATATTTTTCCTATCAGCTTGTTGCAGTTATGCTGCATCACTTTCAAGTTATTTAGCATATGAGTATCATGTACCTTTATTTTTGAGTGAACAAGTGAGTTAAAAAAAAAAAAATCATGCTGTATTATGTCCCATATTTTTTACAATAAAAATCCCAAGATTGTATATTATAATGGCGCAATAAAAATGTAACCCAAAATAATTTCAATATAAAAGTATTACAAGCTTGTAGTTTTTTGTCTTTTCTTTCTTCTCTATTAGAGACTAACACATAAACGTTTGCTCTCTCTCTCTCTCTATATATATATATATTAGTTTCTGTGGTAAAACCTGTTTTAAATATATAAAAGGAAATGTACAACTCACTAAGACTGAGACTTTAAGTGCTCCCGTGATAACATTAATAAGACTAGCTTACTCCATTGATTTTTCTTATGCAGAGGAAGTTGTAGCTTTGATTCCCAATTGAAATAAAGTTTCATGGTAAGTTTTCGTGTCAAGAACATGCTGTGAATTTTGCTGAACTCTACAAAGCAGCTGTTGGACTATAAAGTATAAGAACCAATTCATACTATTTTAAGATTCCAGAACTAACAGTTCTCATTGATCTAGTCCAACGTACAAACTCACTGCAGTCCAAAGCATCTGTCTCCTTGAGAAGTAAAACAGTAACACCTGCCAACCATTTGTGTCACAAGTAATATATAGCTATATGAAACAACAATGCCCTATGTCTATTAAATTGTAATATTTCTAGAAAAAAAACATGAAGCCAAGCAACATATAACTAGGTTATAGTTTAATTAATTTACAGATGATTCAGTTTTCACCTCTGTGCTATTTTTTTTTCTCAGGCCATGAATTTAAAAAAAAGTTATTGCCAGTCCGTTTATATACCTTAACACGTTGTTAAGCCACCAGCCAGGATGGGAACACATTTGATTATTATTGAAATGTTAGTAAAGGAAAATGTCAATCAATCCTATTCCAGTGCTAAAAATAATGTGTGTGTTTCATTGCAATCCCCTTTCAGCTCAGCACCCTTCTGCAATATTTTATGTCTTTCATAGATGACCATCTAGCCACTCATAAACAGCAGCAATCTCTTCAAATTTGGAAACAGCCGGTAATAATCAATGAGGCAAGGTGAATATGGGAGATGACACAGCAATTTAAATCCAGCTGCTCCATTTCAACAAATGACTTTTGCACAGGAACGTTTTCCTGATGAAACAGCACATTCTGACCCAACTTACCACAGTAAGTTTTTCAATTAAGCTGGCATAGTAGTCACCTGTTATGGTCTCTACATACTGTAGGAAGTGAGTGATCAAAGTTTCCTCTGCGTCTCAAAACATAATGAAAATACCTTATTACTTGCTTGGAAATACATTTTCAGAAGAGAAAAATATATTTGGTGCCTCCACTACATGGGCTGGGCTTTTGCCTCAGGATCAAAGTAGTATACACATGACTCATCCATAGAAAAAATAAATAAAACAAATGTGCCTATAGAAAACATCAGGATTCCTTTGAATTCTTGCCAGAAGTTAATGTGAACTCACCATTCCCTGTCTCTTCTGATCTGCTGTCAACCATGGTTCCATGGTCATGACAATTTCCTAATGCCCAGAATATTCTCTCAGATTGACCGTACTTTGCCATATGACAACCCTGAGGACTTCTGCCGCTTCGTTGAGGAAGGATGTCGGCTCTTCAGAAACTGTAAGTGGATCTTCGGGGGTTAGTGTTAGGCTTTTTTAAGGGTTTATTGGGTGGGTTTTAATTTTAGATTAGGGTTTGGGCTTTTGAAAAAGAGCTAAAGGCCCTTTTAAGGGCAATGCCCATACAAATGCCCTTTTCAGGGCAATGGGGAGCTTAGGTTTTTTAGAATAGGATTTTATTTGGGGGTTTGGTTGTGTGGGTGGTAGGTTTTACTGTTGGGGGGTATTTGTATTTTTATTTACAGGTAAAAGAGCTAATTTCTTTAGGGCAATGCCCCACAAAGGGCCCCTTTAAGGGCCATTGGTAGTTTATTGTAGGCTAGGGTTTTTTTATTTTGGGGGGGCATTTTTTTATTATCATAGGGCTCTTAGATTAGGTGTAATTAGTTTAAATATTTGATCATTTATTTTTTATTTTGTGTAACTTAGTGTTTATTTTTTTTTGTAACTTAGTGTTTGTTATTTTTTGTAACTTAGTTGTTGTTTTTTTGTAACTTTGCAATTTTTAATAGTAGATTTAAATTATTTAAGTAGGGTTAGGTGTTTAAATATGTAATATATTTAAATTAATTTCTAGTTTACTGTAATTTTAGTATAACAGTTAGGGTAAGTTAATTATTAGTTTAATATAATTTTAGTATAACAGTTAGGGTAGATTAATTAATAGTTTAATATAGTTTAATGTAATTTGAGTATAACAGTTAGTGTAGATTAATTAATAGTTTAATATAGTTTAATGTAATTTTAGTATAACAGTTAGGGTAGATTAATTAATAGTTTAATATAGTTTAATGTAATCTTAGTATAATAGTTAGGGTAGGTTAATTCGTAGTTTAATATAGTTTAATTTAAATCTAAAGGTAAGTTTAAATTTATTATAAGATAGGGATGAGTTAATATTTAATATAAAGTTAGCGGGTTGTTAGGTTTAGGGGTTAATAGGTTAATTTAGTTAATGGCGATGTGGGGGGCTTAGGGGGTTAAAAGGTTTACGAGGAAGGAAAGCAGGCACTGCTCAAAGGGGTTCCATAAAACTATAATCCTTTATTTCAACATGTTAAAAAGTTAACAGCTTCAAACGCTGTAAGTTGCGTTTAAGAAAAAAGGTACAAAAAATAACAAGTACAAGGTCCCCTGCCTTGTACTTGTTATTTTTTGTACCTTTTTTCTTAAACGCAACTTACAGCGTTTGAAGCTGTTAACTTTTTAACATGTTGAAATAAAGGATTATAGTTTTATGGAACCCCTTTGAGCAGTGCCTGCTTTCCTTCCTCGTTCTGCACTTGTATAGTGGCTGGGTTTCGCCACTGCTACGGCACTCCGTTGGCTCTCTATGGGAAGACTGCATTGAAGCCGGCGTCACTTCCGGTTATCACGCTAGGTCCGTAGTAGCTGCTAGGAACGCTATCTCTCTATGGTTAATAGGTTTAGTAAGTGTTAGTGATGTGGGAGGCCAGAGGTTTAGGGGTTAATTCATTTAGTTAGTTGCGGCAGGGTCCGGGAGCGGCGGGATAGGGGTTAATACATTTAGTTAGTTGCGGCGGGGTCCGGGAGCGGCAGAATAGGGGTTAATAAGTTTATTAGAGTTGCGGTGGGCTGCGGGTGTGGCGGGATAAGGGTTAATAACTTTATTTAGTTGCGGCGGGTCGGGGAGCGGCGGGATAGGGGTTAAACAGTTTAGTATGGTGGCAGTGTTTAGTGACAGTATACAAATAAAGCTGGGAAAAGGCTGAATAGCAGCGAGATCGATGACTGTTAGTTAACAATAGTCCGCTGCTCATCGCCCCGTACTTGGTGCGCGGCTTTTTGACAGGTTTTTTGTTAAATATGGAGAGCGTATTCAGGTCCGCGGCCGTGATTTTAGGCAATCTTAGGCGAGTGTATTGGTGCCGTCGAATGCAAGTAAGTTGACGGCTTGATAAGTAGGCCTCTATGGATCTGTGAAAAAAAAATTGTACCTAGATACACAGTACATATTATCTAAAAAGTATTAATTGCATAAATGATAAAAGGCATCATGATATAGAGTTTGTTGCTTTAACATAAATATTAGAGGTGCCATTGGTTTAAAAGTAAATAAAAATGTTATCATTACCTTTATTTGTAGCAATGAGAACAGATTAAAGAGCCATTATAATGGAAAAATTACATGCTCTAATTTTTTAAATCATGTCAGTTTAACACTAGTGACCCTCCAATGTTATGTGTTTAACTCCTGTAAAAGGGTTAAACACAGTTAAACTACTGCTCGGAAGACACAGAGCACTTCTGGTCCTGAGTGGAAACCGCCTTTCACCCAATAAGCAGCAGAAGACCAGTTATTTACAGTCTGACTCTTGACACTGTTCTTTGCCAAATTCAATTGTACATTATGCATTGGGCATATTTTATTTTAGCACACATTTGTAAAGTACGCTATTACTGTCTCTTATGTACTGCTGACAGAAATGTGGTCAGATTAATTCTGTTGGAAAATCAGCCTTGAAAACTAAACTAGCTGTAGCTGATTCTATTATTTCCTTGGGCTATTGGGTGCATCTCTTTGGGTCAACAGCAAATTAAAACTACAAAATACAAACAGACATGGAATCTCAGGGACGAATTGTTTACAGCAAATATTGGACGTTAAAAAAAAGATTTGTAAGTTACAATGAACAGCGAGAGTCTTTTTTGGATGCCATAGATGTTCTTATTTCAGTACCATTATTAAATATATTTAAACATCTAAGGACTGTAAATAAACTGTATAATTTAGGATTTTATCCTTTTGAGACAACATATGCTATTTGATTAGATGTTCTTGTGGGATTATCTGACTGATGGCCAAAGAATAAACGTTAAATCTAACACTGTGTGAGAAAATGTAGGCACTGTGTGAGAACATTTTACTCAATCATAATATAATATTATGTTATAGGTAAACTCAAGCTGAGAGTAAATGTTCCGTTATTAGGTTCAGAATATCCATAAAGATATAACGCGTTTCACTACTATTTAAAATCACCTTTTGGTACGTTTATTTTACTTTACAAATCCCTATAAAAACAGAATTTATGCTTACCTGATAAATTACTTTCTCCAACGGTGTGTCCGGTCCACGGCGTCATCCTTACTTGTGGGAATATCTCTTCCCCAACAGGAAATGGCAAAGAGTCCCAGCAAAGCTGGCCATATAGTCCCTCCTAGGCTCCGCCCACCCCAGTCATTCGACCGACGTACAGGAGGAAAAATATAGGAGAAACCATATGGTACCGTGGTGACTGTAGTTAGAGAAAATAGTTAATCAGACCTGATTAAAAAACCAGGGCGGGCCGTGGACCGGACACACCGTTGGAGAAAGTAATTTATCAGGTAAGCATAAATTCTGTTTTCTCCAACATTGGTGTGTCCGGTCCACGGCGTCATCCTTACTTGTGGGAACCAATACCAAAGCTTTAGGACACGGATGAAGAGAGGGAGCAAATCAGGTCACCTAAACGGAAGGCACCACGGGTTGCAAAACCTTTCTCCCAAAAATAGCCTCCAAAGAAGCAAAAGTATCAAATTTGTAAAATTTGGCAAAAGTGTGCAGTGAAGACCAAGTCGCTGCCTTACATATCTGATCAACAGAAGCCTCGTTCTTGAAGGCCCATGTGGAAGCCACAGCTCTAGTGGAGTGAGCTGTGATTCTTTCAGGAGGCTGCCGTCCGGCAGTCTCGTAAGCCAATCGGATGACGCTTTTAAGCCAAAAGGAAAGAGAGGTAGAAGTCGCTTTTTGACCTCTCCTTTTACCAGAATAGACGACAAACAGAGAAGATGTTTGTCTGAAATCTTTTGTAGCTTCTAAATAGAATTTTAGAGCACGGACTACGTCCAAATTGTGTAACAAACGTTCCTTCTTTGAAACTGGATTCGGACACAAAGAAGGTACAACTATCTCCTGGTTAATATTTTTGTTAGAAACAACCTTTGGAAGAAAACCAGGCTTAGTACGCAAAACCACCTTATCTGCATGGAACACCAGATAGGGCGGAGCACACTGCAGAGCAGATAACTCTGAAACTCTTCTAGCAGAAGAAATAGCAACCAAAAACAAAACTTTCCAAGATAGTAACTTAATATCTATGGAATGTAGAGGTTCAAACGGAACCCCTTGAAGAACTGAAAGAACTAAATTTAAACTCCAGGGAGGAGTCAAAGGTCTGTAAACAGGCTTGATTCTTACCAGAGCCTGAACAAATGTTTGAACATCTGGCATGGCTGCCAGTCGTTTGTGTAGTAAGACAGATAAAGCAGAAATCTGTCCCTTTAGAGAACTCGCAGATAATCCTTTATCCAAACCTTCTTGCAGAAAGGAAAGAATCTTAGGAATTTTTATCTTATTCCAAGGTAATCCCTTGGATTCACACCAGCAGATATATCTTTTCCATATCTTATGGTAAATCTTTCTAGTTACCGGTTTTCTGGCCTGAACCAGAGTATCAATCACAGAATCTGAAAACCCAATCTTTGATAGAATCAAGCGTTCAATCTCCAAGCCGTCAGCTGGAGGGAGACCAGATTTGGATGTTCGAATGGACCCTGAACAAGAAGGTCCTGTCTCAAAGGTAGCTTCCATGGTGGAACCGATGACATATTCACCAGGTCTGCATACCAAGTCCTGCGTGGCCACGCAGGGGCTATCAAGATCACAGAGGCCCTCTCCTGTTTGATCCTGGCTACCAGCCTGGGAATGAGAGGAAACTGTGGAAACACATAAGCTAGGTTGAAGGTCCAAGGCGCTACTAGTGCATCCACTAGAGTCGCCTTGGGATCCCTGGATCTGGACCCGTAGCAAGGAACCTTGAAGTTCTGACGAGACGCCATCAGATCCATGTCTGGAATGCCCCATAATTGAGTCAATTGGGCAAAGATCTCCGGGTGGAGTTCCCACTCCCCTGGATGGAATGTCTGACGACTCAGATAATCCGCTTCCCAGTTTTCCACACCTGGGATGTGGATCGCAGATAGATGGCAGGAGTGATTCTCCGCCCATTGTATTATTTTGGTTACTTCTTTCATCGCCAGGGAACTCCTTGTTCCCCCCTGATGATTGATATACGCAACAGTCGTCATGTTGTCTGATTGGAATCTTATGAATCTGGCCTTTGCAAGCTGAGGCCAAGCCCTGAGAGCATTGAATATTGCTCTTAGTTCCAGAATGTTTATCGGGAGAAGAGACTCTTCCCGAGACCATAGCCCCTGAGCTTTCAGGGATTCCCAGACCGCACCCCAGCCCACTAGACTGCCGTCGGTCGTGACAATGACCCACTCTGGTCTGCGGAAGCTCATTCCCTGGGATAGGTGGTCCAGGGATATCCACCAACGGAGTGAATCTCTGGTCTTCTGATCTACTTGAATCACTGGAGACAAGTTTGTATAGTCCCCATTCCACTGTTTCAGCATGCACAGTTGTAATGGTCTTAGATGAATTTGCGCAAAAGGAACTATGTCCATTGCTGCAACCATCAACCCTACTACTTCCATGCACTGAGCTATGGAAGGACGTGGAACAGAATGAAGAACTTGACAAGTGCTTAGAAGTTTTGACTTTCTGACATCTGTCAGAAAGATCCTCATTTCTAAGGAATCTATTATTGTTCCCAAGAAGGGAACTCTTGTTGATGGAGACAGAGAACTTTTTTCTATGTTCACCTTCCATCCGTGAGATCTGAGAAAGGCCAGAACGATGTCTGTATGAGCCTTTGATTTTGAAAGGGACGACGCTTGTATTAGAATGTCGTCCAAGTATGGTACTACTGCAATGCCCCTCGGTCTTAGAACCGCTAGAAGGGACCCGAGTACCTTTGTGAAAATCCTTGGAGCAGTGGCTAATCCGAATGGGAGGGCCACAAACTGGTAATGTTTGTCCATAAAGGCGAACCTTAGGAACTGATGATGTTCTTTGTGGATAGGAATATGTAGGTACGCATCCTTTAGATCCACGGTAGTCATAAATTGACCTTCCTGGATAGTGGGTAGAATCGTTCGAATGGTTTCCATTTTGAATGATGGTACCCTGAGAAATTTGTTTAGGATCTTTAAATCCAGAATTGGTCTGAAAGTTCCCTCTTTTTTGGGAACCACAAACAGATTTGAGTAAAATCCCATTCCTTGTTCCGTCATTGGAACTGTGTGTATCACTCCCATCTTTAACAGGTCTTCTACACAATGTAAGAACGCCTGTCTCTTTATTTGGTTTGAGGATAAGTGAGACATGTGGAACCTTCCCCTTGGGGGTAGTTCCTTGAATTCCAGAAGATAACCCTGAGAAACTATTTCTAGCGTCCAGGGATCCTGAACCTCTCTTGCCCAAGCCTGAGCAAAGAAAGAGAGTCTGCCCCCCACTAGATCCGGTCCCGGATCGGTGGCTACTCCTTCATGCTGTTTTGTTATCAGCGGCAGGCTTCTTGGCCTGCTTACCCTTGTTCCAGCCTTGCATCGGTTTCCAGGCTGGTTTGGTCTGTGAGGTATTACCCTCTTGCTTAGAGGATGCAGAATTAGAGCCCGGTCCGTTCCTGAAATTACGAAAGGAACGAAAATTAGACTTATTCTTGGCCTTGAAAGGCCTATCTTGTGGGAGGGCGTGACCCTTTTCCCCCAGTGATGTCTGAGATAATCTCTTTCAATTCTGGTCCAAAGAGAGTTTTACCCTTGAAGGGGATGTTAAGCAATTTTGTCTTGGATGATACATCCGCTGACCAAGACTTTAGCCAAAGCGCTCTGCGCGCCACAATTGCAAACCCTGAATTTATCGCCGCTAATCTAGCTAATTGCAAAGCAGCATCTAAAATAAAAGAGTTAGCCAATTTAAGTGCGTGAACTCTGTCCATAACCTCCTCATATGGAGTCTCTCTACTGAGCGACTTTTCTAGTTCCTCGAACCAGAACCACGCTGCTGTAGTGACAGGAACAATGCACGAAATGGGTTGTAGAAGGTAACCTTGCTGTACAAAAATCTTTTTAAGCAAACCTTCCAATTTTTTATCCATAGGATCTGTGAAAGCACAACTATCCTCGATAGGAATAGTAGTGCGCTTGTTTAGAGTAGAAACTGCCCCCTCGACCTTAGGGACTGTCTGCCATAAGTCCTTTCTGGGGTCGACCATAGGAAATAATTTCTTAAATATAGGAGGGGGAACAAAAGGTATGCCGGGCTTCTCCCACTCCTTATTCACTATGTCCGCCACCCGCTTGGGTATAGGAAAAGCGTCGGGGTGCACTGGAACCTCTAGGAACTTGTCCATCTTGCATAACCAAGTTGTCACAATCATCCAGAGTAGATAACACCTCCTTAAGCAGTGCGCGGAGATGTTCTAACTTAAATTTAAATGTCACAACATCAGGTTCAGCCTGTTGGGAAATTTTTCCTGAATCTGAAATTTCCCCATCTGACAAAACCTCCCTCATGGCCCCTTCAGATTGGTGTGAGGATATGACAGAACAATTATCATCAGCGCCCTCCTGCTCTTCAGTGTTTAAAACAGAGCAATCGCGCTTTCTCTGATATGCAGGCATTTTGGATAAAATATTTGCTATGGAGTTATCCATTACAGCCGTCAATTGTTGCATGGTAATAAGCATTGGCGCGCTAGAAGTACTAGGGGCCTCCTGCGTGGGCAAAACTGGCGTAGACACAGAAGGAGATGATGTAAAACCATGTCTACTCCCTTCATCTGAGGAATTATCTTGGGCAATTTCATTATCTGTGGCAGTACTGTCCTTACTTTGTTTGGACGCTATGGCACAATTATCACACAATTTTGAAGGGGGAGACACATTGGCTTTCATACATATAGAACATAGCTTATCTGAAGGCACAGACATGTTAAACAGGCTTAAACTTGTCAATAAAGCACAAAAACCGTTTTAAAACAAAACCGTTACTGTCTCTTTAAATTTTAAACAGAGCACACTTTATTACTGAATATGTGAAAAAATATGAAGGAATTGTTCAAAATTTACCAAAATTTCACCACAGTGTCTTAAAGCATTAAAAGTATTGCACACCAATTTTCAGAGCTTTAACCCTTAAAATAACGAAACCGGATTACAGATTTAACCCCTATACAGTCCCAGCTACAGCCTTTGCTGTGACTTTACCAAGCCCAGAGGGGAATACGATACCAAAAGACGCCTTTTAGGAACTTTTCCAACTACTTTCAGGTCCTCACACATGCATCTGCATGTCTTGCTCTCAAAAACAACTGCGCAGTAATGGCGCGAAAATGAGGCTCAGCCTACAACTGGGAAGGCCCTTCCTGACTGGAAAAGGTGTCTAACATAGTGCCTGACGTTAAAAAACGTTCACCAAGTTTCTAAGTGTGAATTATCAGCATAAACATGTATAAAATGTCCAAATAAAGCAATTGATTTAGCCCATAAAAGCGTCTTAAGCCCTTTATTCTGTTTGAGACTAAGAAAATGGCTTACTGGTCCCCATGAGGGGAAATGACAGCCTTCCAGCATTACACAGTCTTGTTAGAAATATGGCTAGTCATACCTTAAGCAGAAAAGTCTGCTAACTGTTTCCCCCAACTGAAGTTACTTCATCTCAACAGTCCTATGTGGAAACAGCAATCGATTTTAGTTACTGTCTGCTAAAATCATCTTCCTCTCACAAACAGAATTCTTCATCCTTTTCTGTTTCAGAGTAAATAGTACATACCAGCACTATTTTAAAATAACAAACTCTTGATAGTAGAATAAAAAACTACAACTAAACACCACAAACTCAACCATCTCCGTGGAGATGTTGCCTGTGCAACGGCAAAGAGAATGACTGGGGTGGGCGGAGCCTAGGAGGGACTATATGGCCAGATTTGCTGGGACTCTTTGCCATTTCCTGTTGGGGAAGAGATATTCCCACAAGTAAGGATGACGCCGTGGACCGGACACACCAATGTTGGAGAAAAGGTACCCATATCCATACACAGCTGTTGCAAATGTGCAGTAGCTCTAGTGAAGCACTAAATGGTCAATGTCTCACATCATGACAGAAGCTACTACACCCACGCGGCTGCTCTATAAACCCTCTAGTTAAAAATCAATAGGCTCAAATGTCTGCCTTGGGGTTATCTAGGCTGCCACTGCTCATTAAATTTAAAAACAAATTAAAAAAAATGGTAGGTTTGAGGGAAAATGGGGGCACTTTCTAAAAATCTGTTTGTAAGATTCATTAATCCGAACTTTATAAAGGAACGTTTATTCTAACCATTGCTGTCTATTTAAAAAAAAAACAAAAAAAACAACATAATATTAACATTCTCTTACTTAAAAAAACAACAACAAAAAAACAGCCCATTGTAAAAGCTTGTAGGTGCAATTAAAGAAAAACAAACCTTTTCTCTTAAAGTTTAAAGGGACAGTCTAGTCAGAATTAAACTTTTATGATTTAGATAGGACATGCAATCTCATTTACTTTTATCATCAATTTTGCTTTGTTTTCTTGGTATTCTTAGTTGAAAGCTAAACCTAGGTAGGATAATAAACTAACATCTAAGCCCTTGAAGGCTGCCTCTTATCTGAATGCATTTGACAGTTTTCACTGCTAGAGGGCGTTAGTTAATGTGTACCATAGAGATAATATTGTGCTCATGCCCATGGAGTTAGTTAAGAGTAATCACATTTATTTCCTGAAATGCAAGTCTTTCAAAAGATCTGAGATAAGGAGACAGTCTGCAGAAGCTTAGATACAAGGTAATGACAGAGGTAAAAATGATATTAATATAACAGTGTTGGTTATGCAAAACTAGGTAATGGATAATAAAGGGATTATCTACCTTTTTAAGCAATAAGAATTCTGGAGTCCCTTAAATAGATTTTCAAATGTAATTCAACCACCACTAGGGGTACAAACATACAATATTATATGCGTTTTATTTGTAATATTAGGATAGTATATAGATTAACTGATAAATAAATTTATATGTGACAAGTACAGTCTTCTTATACTCCCTTTAGATGGCAACAGACAAAGATAGAAATATTTTCTGAATTCTTGTCATCATATCTGAACAAGAGCACAGGTAAAAATATCACTTGATCAGTAACCATGATTATTAACCCACTTTCACCCAAGGTAATCCTGAAATTCTTCCCTGTTAGTGTGCCCTGTCATTGCAGTGAGCAGGCAGCATCCACTTCAGGTATTTCATTTTGCACAAGCAATCGCTTGTGCAGTCTCTCCACCTGCTCTAATGCAACCAATTGCGCAAGAACAGGGCTTGTCAATCGTCCCGATCAGAAATGGTACTTAACTAGCATATCTTGCCTGCTCGGGCCCTGACGCTGCACCCACAACTTCATAAATGGGGCCCAGAGGATGTAATTAAAATTAAAAAAATTATCTCTTATCAAAATTACTTTGATAAAACTTAGCACCATACAATCACAACACATGGTTCAGGAGCATGCACCTTGAAGCACTATACGGCAGCAGTGTCTGCAACAATGTTTGTAACCATGTTATACATTGTTGCAACACTGTTGCCAACTATTCACCTAGATTACGAGTTTTGCGTTAACAGGGGTGTGGTGCTAAAGAGCAGTTTATGCTCACCGCTAATTTACAGACAGAGCTGGTATTACGGGTTTTTACAAACCCGGCATTAACCGCAAAAAAGTGAGCGAAGAGCAAAATTTAGCTCCACATCTCACCTCAATACCAGCGCTGCTTACGGTAGCGGTGAGCTGGTAAAACATGCTCGTGCACGATTTCCCCATAGGAATCAATGGGGGAGAGCCGGCTGCAAAAAAGCAGCGTAAAGCTCCTAACGCAGCCCCATTGATTCCTATGGGGAAATACATTTTATGTCTACACCTAACACCCCAACATGAACCCCAAGTCTAAACACCCCTAATCTTACACTTATTAACCCCTAATCTGCCGCCCCCGACATCGCCGACACCTACATTATATTATTAACCCCTAATCTGCCGCTTCGGACAACGCCGCCACCTACATTATACTTATGAACCCCTAATCTGCTGCCCCCAACATCGCCGAACCCTACATTATATTTATTAAGCCCTAATCTGCTGACCCCAATGTCGCCGCAACCTAACTACATTTATTAACCCCTTATCTGCCGCCCCCAACGTCGCCACCACTAAAATAAAGTTATTAATCTAAGTCTAACCCTAACCCCCCCTAACTTAAATTTATTTTAAATCAATCTAAATAAAATTAATACAATTCACTAAATTATTACCTATAAAATAAACTCTAAGATAGCTACAATATAACTAATAGTTACATTGTATCTAGCTTAGGGTTTATTTTTATTTTACAGGCAACTTTGTATTTATTTTAACTAGGTACAATAGTTATTAAATAGTTATTAACTATTTAATAACTTCCTAGTTAAAATAAAGACAAATTTACCTGTAAAATAAAACCTAACCTAAGTTACAATTACACCTAACACTACACTATAATTAAATAAAGTACCTAAACTAAATACAATTAAAAAAAATTATCTGAAGTACGAAAAAAACCAAACACTAAATTACAGAAAATAATAAAATAATTACAAGAGTTTTAAACTAATTACACCTACTCTAATCCCCCTAACAAAATTTAAAAAAAAAAACAAAATAAAAAAAGCCCTACCCTACACTAAATTACAAATAGCCCTTAAAAGGGTCTTTTGCTGGGCATTGCCCCCAAGTAATCAGCTCTTTTACCTGTATAAAAAAAGTACAATTCCCCCCCAACATTAAAACCCACCACCCACACAACCAACCCTACTCTAAAACCCACCCAATCCCCCCTTAAAAAGACCTAACACTAACCCCTTGAAGATCACCCTACCATGAGACGTCTTCACCCAACCGGGCAGAAGTGGTCCTCCAGACAGGCAGAAGACTTCATCCAAGCAATCAGCCAATAGGACTGAGCTCGCATTCTGATTGGAACAGCCAATAGAATGCCAGCTCAATCCTATTGGCTGATTGGATCAGCCAATAGGATTGAAGTTCAATCCTATTGGCTGATTGCATCAGCCAATAGGATTTTTTCTACCTTAATTCCGATTGGCTGATAGAATTCTATCAGCCAATCGGAATTGAAAGGACGCCATCTTGGATGACGTCATTTAAAGGAACCTTCATTCAGTCATCAGACGAAGAAAGAAGAGGATGCTCCGCGTCAGATGTCTTGAAGATGGACCCGCTCCGCGCCGGATGGATAAAGATAGAAGATGCCGTCTGGATGAAGACTTCTGTAGGACCTCTTCTGCCCGGCTTGGATGAAGACTTCTGCCCGTCTGGAGGACCACTTCTGCCTGGTTGGGTGAAGACGTCTCACGGTAGGGTGATCTTCAAGGTGTTAGTGTTTGGTTTTTTTAAGGGGGGATTGGGTGGGTTTTAGAGTAGGGTTGGTTGTGTGGGTGGTGGGCTTTAATGTTGGGGGGGAATTGTACTTTTTTTTTACAGGTAAAATAGCTGGTTACTTTGGGGCAATGCCCCGCAAAAGGCCCTTTTAAGGGCTGGTTGTAATTTAGTGTAGGGTAGGGCTTTTTTTTATTTTGGGGGGCTTTTTTATTTTGTTAGGGGGATTAGAGTAGGTGTAATTAGTTTTAAAATCTTGTAATTATTTTATTATTTTCTGTAATTTAGTGTTTGTTTTTTTCGTACTTTAGATAATTTTTTTTAATTGTAATTAATTGTATTTAGTTTAGGTAATTTATTTAATTATAGTGTAGTGTTAGGTGTAATTGTAACTTAGGTTAGGTTTTATTTTACAGGTAAATTTGTCTTTATTTTAACTAGGAAATTATTAAATAGTTAATAACTATTTAATAACTATTGTACCTAGTTAAAATAAATACAAAGTTGCCTGTAAAATAAAAATAAACCCTAAGATAGCTACAATGTAACTATTAGTTATATTGTAGCTATCTTAGGGTTTATTTTATAGATAAGTATTTGGTTTTAAATAGGAATAATTTAGTGAATTGTATTAATTTTATTTAGATTTATTTAAATTATATTTAAGTTAGAAGGGGTTAGGGTTAGACTTAGGTTGAGGGGTTAATACATTTAATACATTTAATATAGTGTCGGCGATGTTAGGGCCGGAATATTAGGGTTTAATAATATTTAACTAGTGTTTGCGATGCGGGAGTGCAGCGATTTAGGGGTTAATATATTTATTATAGTGGCGGCGATGTCTGGTTCTGCAGATTAGGGGTTAAAAATGTTATTTTAGTGTTTGCGATGTGGAGGGCCTCGGTTTAGGGGTTAATAGGTAGTTTATGGGTGTTAGTGTACTTTTTAGCACTTTAGTTAAGAGTTTTATGCTATGGCGTTGTAGTGTAAAACTCTTAACTACTGACTTTAAAATGCGGTACCAGGCTTGACAGGAGAGGGTCTACCGCTCACTTTTGGTTAGACTGGCGTTATGCAAGTCCCATTGAAAATATAGGATACGCAATTGAAGTAAGTGGATTTGCGGTATTTCTGAGTCTGGCCAAAAAAGTGAGCGGTGAGCCTGTTATTTCAAGACTCGTAATACCAGCGGGCGTTAAAAAGCAACGTTGGGACCTCTCAACGCTGCTTTTTAACCCTAACGCACAACTCGTAATCTAGCCGATAGTTTTTTAGACACATGCACATTCCCCAGACAATCTAGGTTTGCACTTCAATTCCAGGGAGATTCCAAAACACATTCAACTTTAGACATATGCATTAGTTTAGGTACAAATACACCAACTAATTTAAAGGTAATATATACTAACATAATTTGTTAGTTTACATTTGTTTCCTTTAAATTTGCTTTTAAATGTGATGTACTTATCCAAAGGACAAGGTCCTTTAGTGGCGGTCCTGGACTCAGTGAAGAAGGCTCAGGATTAGCACAGCTCCCACCAGTGCACAAGAAGTAAGTACAGGTACAAATCCCCAAATCCGGAAATTCTAAAATCCAAACATTTAAATTAATATTTAAAAAAAAAAAAAGGATATACATACACATTATACATACACATTATATATATATATATATATAGATAGATAGATAGTAAAAAAGAGGAAAACTAATGGCACCACTTGTGGAATTATATACTGTGCCTATATTACAAATTAGTATGTGTATACATATAGGAAAAATAGGCCTGGTGGTGCTGTGTATTATACAGTTAAATTTTAACAAATACACTTGCAAAGGAAAAGAAAATCCTGTTTGTGCAGAAAGAATACACATTTAGCACTCGCTTTGTTCCACAGAGAACAAAATATTTTAAACTAAGTATCGTGGCTTACCCGCATTTACCTTTAACTGGCAAAACGCTAATTGTAAATTTGAGCGCAAATTGATCGTAGTACTGGGTAAAGTACCGCTATAGGCACGTTGACCATTTAGAAGTAGTTTGGATATCAAGCAGGGTGCTGGTATTGTAATAGTACCTTTGTTTGTATCCTTAACTCTATGATATTTTAATACCAGTAAAAAGACCTTATCTACGCTGACAATACAACTCTCTATGATTATCGGTAACTACATATTATTAAATAATATGCTTATGTAATGGCAATGTTCTATTAGATATGAGTTCGGAATCTACCAGGTGAATATTCTTTTAATATGGAAGGCATTTAACTGTCATACTACCGTCAACACCAATGCCAAATAGTGAGACATCTCTATTTACGCACAGACCGTATTAACCCTTAAGGTTGGCTTTACAAACCTTAGCAGCTACAGGTCTAGAACACTTTGCCAAAGGAATTTTTCTTTCCTAATAGCTTATGACTGCTTATTTAACCTTATAAATGTTGAGTGACTTTATAAGCATCCCCATTCCCAGTAACGTGTGATGGATACATATTAATCCTCTCTTGCTTGTAATATCTACTTGGTAACATTATAATAGTGACCGTTTCAATACTGGCTGAACTATAATTGCATTTCCGAGAAATTTTGATCCAATATATGTTCCAGTAAAAGCTCAATTCACAGCTGTGTGGCCGTTAGTCACGGCACTTTCACTTTTAAGACCCAATTTTTAATGTTTAATTCAATAAAGATTATTATTTTAAATTTTATTTAGTCTGCTAAATGTAGTTACAACAAGCACTATCTACACTACATTATACTTTTTTCTCTCTGTGGAACAAAGCGAGTGCTATATGTGTATTCTTTCTGCACAAACAGAGGATTATTTTTTCCTCTGCGAGTGTATTTGTTCAAATTTAACTGTATAATACACGGCACCACCAGGCCTATTTTTCCTATATGTATACACATACAAATTTGTAACATAGGCACAATATATAATTCCACAAGTGGTGCCATTGGTTTTCCTATTTTTGCAATAGTTTATATACCTAGCTCTCTAGGTTTCTACCAATAGAGCACACCCCTGAAAATAAAAATAAATAAGTCTACTAGTGGTTGGTGTACTGATATTCCAATACAGTAAACATGTCTAATGCATGTGGAAAAGACAGGGAATCTAGAAACCAAAAGATAACTGATCTAGATACAGTATTTAATGTATCTCCTGATCCTCAAGGGGACAGTAACAAAGACAAAATGGAAATACTCTTAAGAGACATACATCGTAAAATTCATAAACAAGATAAACTCTGGCGGGACAAAAAAGATTTTTTGACAAATACCAGGAACTAAAAATCCTCCCAAGAGGACTCCAATTATTTCCAGCGCTTGACTTTAAAGATCCTAACTTAAAGGGACAGTTCACCCAAAAACTTTCTCCCCTTTAAATTATTCCCAATGATCCTTTTTACCTG
Source organism: Bombina bombina (assembly GCF_027579735.1). Lineage (NCBI taxonomy): Eukaryota > Metazoa > Chordata > Amphibia > Anura > Bombinatoridae > Bombina > Bombina bombina. Next base: position 673,020,672 of record NC_069501.1, on the reverse strand, counting down.
CTAGAGTGTATTAAATTGGTTGCAAGTAGCTCCTTTACTCATATTTCAGCATTTGAAATAGCTGATTTAGCTTGTGGTTTCCCAACCTATACTGAAAGTTTTGATACTGGCGTATATGCTATTGAGAAGCCTAAGTAAACACAGCCAGCAGAACAGATTACACCCTCAGTGGAGGCATGATAATTAAGTAATAAAATGATAATTTTCCATTGCTCTCTCTATGTATTGAGCTTTGGTGTTCCAGACAAATATAAGATAAGGAAGCAAGTCTGTGCACATAAAAGTGATAACATAATGAGATCTGATATTACCTGAAGCTCAACCCATTGTAATAAGCTGTGGTTTCAAAGCACAAAACCATCTACTTCAGATACACAAATAAACCCGAAAATGCAATTTCTTAAATATTTTATACTCTGCAGTTGGTATAACAAGTCATTTAAAATACATTTATGGAAAAACAATTTTACAGTGTACTGTCCCTTTAACAAAGGAGTGGGAAGAAGCACTCTCAGAGTGCGCAAGCAAACTTATAAACATCTTGATCAAACATGATAAAGCTGAACACAACAGACTGGAAGAAATAATTGTGGAACAAAATAATCAGTTGAGAGAGTTTGAGAAATTAGTAGATTTTGAGAAACGATACAAAGAATATCAAAAAGAACTTGATAAGCATGAATCCAAGGTAAAACAGACAAAACTGTCTAAACTCCATAGAGATATAAAAGATTTTAAAGACAAAAAGTCTATAAATGGAGAAGGCAAAATAGAAACAACACCAATCGTTCTACCACAGTAAACGTAATACAAAGTGATGAATCGGATACAGATGGAGAAGATACTGAGCATACTAATATAGATATATCTATTCCCCAACCATCCACTGCAAATACAAGCTCTATGAACACACACAGAAAGCGCAAGCATTTTTTAGATTCAGGACCAGATATAGCAGACACCAAGAGAGGTGGGAGGAGCAAGCAGAAAACCTGCCAAAAACAAAGACAAAAACAAGCCACAAAGCTCACGCTGGAAAACCATACAAGAGAGCAGCAAGTCCATTCTCTACTCTCAGAATGAATCAATGAGAGTAGTTAATCTCTCACAGGCAGTTTACTCACAGCAGCCCTCTTTGTTGTGCCTTAGGAACTAATCAAGCCTGGCTATATTCCAATAGTCATTAGCACTTCGGGGATCCGGACTGTGGGACTGGAGGTCTGGATTTCACTACCGGGACCATCAGCTAAAGGTAAAGTGGTTCCTGCAATTACCTCTTCATTCCTATGCACTGTGCAGTGTCCCACAGCTTCCCAGTTTCATTCCATCTGTCTGCCTCTTGTGCTTTGCAAGTCTGTTCACAGTTGTTACTGATACAAACACTCATAAAGGGCCCCTGACTTTCTTATTGTGCCTTGCAAGTCTCTTCACAGTTGTTACTGACACAAAAGCTCTTAATGGGCCCCTGACATTCTTATTGTGCTCTGCAAGTCTGTTCACAGTTGTTACCAATACAAACTCTCTTAAAGGGCTCCTGACTTTCTTATTGTGCAAAAGTATATCTGTTTCTACAGACACATGGATTATGGCTTACTAATGTTTCCTGATGACAACTAATCTAAACATCTATGATCATAGCAATATTACCCAGCTGTATGCACTGTAATTATATGGTTAACCTGCTTTAAATCTATGAGCTCACAGTAGGTCATTTATGAATATTCTATACATGATATATGTCACCTTACATTCTTAGGCTCCCACACATAGATTCTCTTAAAATCTATTGTCACTTATTTATTAACATCTTGACCCTAACACGGTCACCCTCAGTTCTATGAGCATAACTAGAGAGTTACATGATATTAACTCTCAAGGTGTGGTGTGAGACTGAGTGGAGCTAAGGTATACTATAGGTACTTATCATATTGCACCGTATCCTGACATATTACCTAGCCACAAAAAGCATACCTATATATGTATATCTGTTCCACAGATGGACATAACAGAACTTACTAACTGTGTGGGGGCGCTTGCTCAGAATATGGATCTGATGATACAAGGACTCAGGGATATGCAAACTGAGAATCAGGAACTCCGGAAATATATCCGTGAACAATCGGCTGCCAAGCCCCCAGCATTGGAAGTGATACCTTCTGAACCTCAGGTCTCCCCACCGGAGAAGTTCTCTGGGGATAGAACCCTTTTTTCGTGAATTCAGCAATTCCTGTAAACTTTACTCCCTCAAAAAAATTTTTTAAAGTTTTAACAGTAATTTCCTACCTCAGCCAAAAGTTTGGCAAATGCTTACTATGAAAACAACGATCCCATACTCAACTCCCTCAACTCATTTTTTAATGCCATGTCCTTGCTATACGAGGATCATGACAAGCAGAATACAGCAGAAACCTCAATTAGAAGTCTCAAACAAGGGAGGTGCCCCGTAGAGGAGTATATTGCCGAATTCAAAAGGTGGGCTCCTGACACTCTCTGGAACAACCCAGCCCTGAGGAACCAATTTCGGATTGGACTCTCTGATTCCTTAAAAGATGAGCTTGCTCACACAGTAATCCCCGAAGACCTGGAAACCCTCATGACACTAAGTATCTCAATTGATCGCAGACTCAGAGAGAGGAAGTTTGAGAAAGGATTGTCCGATCACCCTTATAAAAAGACCCTATGCTGTGGCACCATCTCTGCCTACAAAAGCTCAGGATGAGCCCATGGACATCGCCTTTATAAGAGGTCCCCTAAAACCAGAGGAGAAGGTACGCCGCAGGCTAAACGTCTGCCTATATAGTGCAGCCAAGGACCATGGGGTGAAGGAATGTCCCCTCTTGCTTAAGTAAAAAAAGGGTAAGATAAACAAATCTTGTTACAACTCTGATGGCAGTGTTTAGCCTTCCTCTCACTTTATTGTTTCTGTTTCTCTGCAGTGGCAACACCATCAAGTCCCCACTCAAGTCGTGATTGACTCTGGAGCTACTAGCAATTTTGTTGATATCACCTTTGTTCACACTTATAAAATACCCATAATTAAAAAACACAATTGACTTGCTATCCGTGTTGTTGACGGTTCTTTTATTAACTCCGGACCTATCACGCATGATACTGCACCCATCTCAGTAGGTTTCCCATCAGGTCATTCTGAGACCTGCACATTCGAGGTCATTCGTTCACCGTTATTCCATCTTATATTGGGGCTACCTTGGCTAAAAAAGCATCAACCTACTATACTATGGAATAAAGGTTCAGTTTCTTTTGATTCAAACTATTGCTCCACACACTGTTTACAGCCTCAGGTCATATTACATGTAGACATAGAACAGTTACCTCAGGTGTACAAGCACAATCCTTACCTCCTCACAGAAATTTTGATTGTCCTATTGACCTCATTCCTGGATCTAAAATTCATTATGGTCATATTTATCCCTTGTCCAAACCTGAGCTTATTCACCTCAAAGAGTACCTGGACGAAAACCTGAAAAAAGGGTTTATCCACCCATCAACGTCACCAGCTGGGGCAGGTATCTTCTTTGTGAGGAATAAAGATAAGAGTTTAAGACCTATCATTGACTATAGGGAGCTAAACAAATGCACCATCAAAAATAGATATCCTCTCCCGTTGATACCGAAATTGATAGAACGCCTTCAGGGGGAAAAGTTGTATACCAAATTGGATTTGAGAGGCGCCTACAACTTTATACGCATAAAAGAAGGCGATGAATGGTTGACAGCGTTTGTACCCGCTATAAGTTATACGAATACACTGTAATGCCATTCGGCTTATGTAACGCCCCAGCCACTTTCCAGTATTTCATTAATCATTTATTCAGGGACCTTCTTGACACTTATATTGTAATATACCTTGATGACATCTTTAGGCTTAAAAAGCAGAGTTGGCCGGTCTTTTTTTTTTATATTTTTATTGAGGATTAGAATAAACATAGACAATCCACTATGAAATATCAAACAATATAAAATATACATATAATACATTCCTTAGCATAGAAGAGACATTTGAGTGAAAAGGTACAAATATGTGGACAGGATAAAATATGATTAATACAGAAATGTCACCAACTATCCAAGCGGCATCTACTTGATACAACTAAAATTAATATAGGAATATTATCTAATGATAATCCTCAGTGTCTTGCCTCCCAAACCAAAAATGGGGTCTCTTTCGGACCACTAACGCATCTATTATAGCAAATAAAAGGAGGTTTACATGAATATAAGGTCCCCTATGGACCTTTTGGGTGCTATTGAAACTAATAAAACATGACTATACCAGATAGAACTTGTAAAGTATTTATAATCATTAGCAACAAGGGAAGGGGTAATATGAATATGACTTGTAAATGAAACATATAAATAGTTAAAGGGATGGGTTTCTTGGAATCTAAGTTCCTTTGTTTATCTAATAAACAAAATATTTAGGGAGGGCGGAGCAGAATATAAGGGTGTCAAAGTTTCATGAGGATAGAAATTTTAAAACTAAACAGGGGTCGACATACTAGAATCTTCTCTAATCCCCAGAGATATATATATTTAAAATAGCTCTTTAGTGTTACCTCTGGAGATGCACATAAGAGCAGCTTATGAATATACATTCTATATAATCAATAATAAACACACCTACATATAGGGTAAGATAAGTATAGTGAATATAATATTAAGTCCTCCATATAGGAGCTATGCTGCAGTGTAGGGAAGCGCTAGAGAACTCAAAGACTCATATGATAAAATAAGACCGTGTTGGTTTCTAGGGCAATAACAATGGCTATGCTAGTATGATTTTTTTTTTATATATGATGTTGAAGTATAGGTGTTCTATAGCTAATTTGAACTGCCATAAGCAAACAATATAACCCATCCACTCCAACTTTAGTAATGCCATTTAAAGCTCTCTGGATCCCCCACCTCTCCCCGTCCCCGAGTTGAGCTCCATCTTAGCTAAAATGTATCTATAATAAAAAACTACATATTACTAAACTGGTTACAACATGAAGAAAAAGATAAGCGCGCCATCCCGGCCGCAGACGGCACGTCATCATCAAAGTCAAACATAAATATAACCAGACAGCGTGACAATAATATAATTATAACTATGTCAAGGAGGGGTGAAGGAAGGCAGAAATAATATTATCATATATCATATGGCTACCATCTCCACACATAAAATGAATAGCTATAATTCACATAACTTCGACCTATTACCCGCTATATAAGGCCTACAACCATCAAAAAATGATACATTAACATTTGTCCCTGCCAGGATCAATCTGTTTCAGCAATTATATGAAAATTAGCATAAACTAGTTGCTTGGACATAGCATATAGAATACGCTAGAGAGTAAATTGTTTTGGAAATAACTACTAGCGAGCTAAGCAAAGTTAATGAAACAAACATTTAACAACTACTAAAACTGATATAAAAAACCAACAAATTGAAGGGTAATTATTGGGTTAATTATTAATTCAATGAAATTACTGAAATATACAGATCTTAGCCCACTCTACATCTCTGGGGTTTAAATACAGTCACAGTTATTTCTTGAAAAAAACTGATCAGGCCAAAATATTGCAATTTGTAATCCGGAGGCCAGAGTTTCCATGGAGGAAGCCAGAACTCAGTCCCTATTGTGCTACGCAACTCAGTCCCAGAGATACGGCAACCTTGCGGGGAGGAACAAGTCTCAAAAAGTAAGTGACCATAACCACTCCGAAGGTTTGATAGTTCCTGTGGGCCATCTAGATACAGGTTATCCGAGTCAGAGTAACTAAGGGTTTCAATCACACAAATCTGTTGCGCCCAGACTATCTCAGTGCTTCCATATAGATCTGAAGGTCGCAAGGAAACCCCCAGAGTCCTGAGCATAGAAAAAGTAGGCATCCATAAAGTAGATGTAGAATCTCCTGTCGCACTCGCAACAATCATCTCACGTTCCGCTTCAGGAGTATTAACGAGTTCCGTTTGCTCCTTTATACTTGATTCTCCTTCAGCAAAGAAACCATCTGTGCTCTCTCGTTCTAGTAAAGACAGTTGTTGAGGGACATTGTGACCCACTATTTAAAGGTTAAGCTCTCTCTCTTGAAGCTGCAGCATCCACTTTATTATAGAGAGCCTCCATATCTGCAAGCTATGCTGCGCCACACGGGTACAAAGATGTCTGCTCTCTACTACCCTCTGTATTATAATCCAGGTACTTTAATAAACGACTCTTCTCCTTCAAAAAGATATTTCTTGGATGTCCCTAGGTTGTATATTCATATAAGTATTCCATGGGTCCCTTATTGTGCCTGAAACGGTAGTTTTATATCATTTTAGCCACAGAGCTCCTTCAGCATACGTCTGCTCTGGTCTGTGGCTAGCTCCGCCCCCCCCCCTTGATGACATCTTAATATACTCAGATTCCGGCTTAGAGGACCACATTAAACATGTTAAAACAGTCCTCCTTAGGCTTAGACAAAACCACTTATATGCTAAGGCAGAAAAATCTATCTTCCACTCTGAATCAATCACTTTCCTTGGGTACTACATCTCCCCCTCTGGGATACGTATGGAGAATAATAAGGTGGATGCAGTTATAAACTGGCCTATCCCTACCTCAAAGAAGGAGGTGCAAAGATTTCTTGGCTTCACAAACTTTTATAGGAAATTTATACAAGACTTCTCTGGGGTAGTAAAACCTCTCACACCTCTAACTAAGAAAGCATCCAAATTCTATTGGTCACCCGAAGCAAACCATTCCTTTAAATTACTCAAGGCTAAATTTGTTTCTGCTCCTATCTTACAGTTCCCAGACCCAACCAAACAGTATTTCTTGGAAGTGGACTCTTCCAGCTATGCTATCGGAGCAGTGTTATCACAGCAATCTTCACCTAAAGAACCTATGCATGCGGTTGCCTATTTCTCCAGAACCATGAATACAGCTGAACTAAACTATGCGATAGGTGAGGAGGAGCTATTAGCAATTAAAGCAGCACTTGAGTTCTGGAGACACCTCCTAGAAGGAGCTAAGTACCCTATTATAGTATACACCGACCATAGGAACTTGCAATATCTAAGGACTAATAAATCTCTTTCTGCATGCCAGCTACGTTGGAGTTTGTTCTTCACAAGATTCGACTTCATCATCACATATCGCCCTGCCTTCAAGAATGCCAAGGCTGACGCCCTTTCCAGATACGGTTCTATACCAAAGCAAACAAGGCCCCCTGACACAGTGATACCCTCTGATAGGATCATCGGCCTCACACTAGGTAAGACAGATCTGTTTAAATTCCACCTCTCCACTGATCCAATGATCAACAGTCCCACATTGAAGAAACACCCCAATGGGTTGTTGTACCATGGACGACAATTATATGTCCCTCTCACCTTAAGAGATGAGATACTCCGTAAAGCACATGATACTCCATTGTCTGGTCATCCAGGATACCGTAAAACTTTATATCTCATACAAAGAGATTTCTGGTGGCCTAATTTGGTACTCAGTGTCAAGGAATATGTGAAAACCTGTGTCGTATGTTCCAAATATAAAGCATCACATACTCCTCCATATGGTTATCTTTTGTCACTCCCTGTGGCAAATAGGCCATGGCAACACATCGCAATGGACTTCAAAGTGGAACTCCCTCCTTCAAACTACAACACCATCTGTGTTGTTGTTGACCAATTCTCAAAAATGGCACATTTCGTGCCTCTTCACGGTCTGCCTACTGCTTCTGAAACAGCTGATGTTTTTTTGAAATATATAGTTTGCCTACACGGACTCCCTGACTCCATTACAACCGATAGGGGTTCACAGTTCATTTCTAGGTTTTGGTCACAACTTTGCAAATCCCTGCACATCGAAAGGCGGTTGAGCTCCGCATACCACCCACAGACGAATGGGCAAACAGAGAGGACAAACCAAACTCTCGAACAGTACCTGTGCTGCTATTGCACGTTCCAACAGGATAATTGGTCCTCGCTCCTATCCACTGCTGAGTTCTCCTACAATAACACGGTAAACACCTCAACCAAACTAACTCCTTTCTACATTAACTACGGCTACCATCCTACCTATCATCTATTCCACAGAGATGAGACCGTATCACCTTTAGTAAATGAAACCGTGAACACCTTGGCTCAATCCGTCACTCAACTCCAAGAGACCCTTAGAGCTGCACAAACCAAACAGAAACACTACTATGATTTGAGACGTTCTAAGTCACCTGAATATAACTCAGGAGATATGGTTTGGCTATCCTCAAAACATCTCCGCCTCCAAATACTGAGTAAAAAGCTTGGAAAATTATACATAGGTCCTTTCAAAATCACTAGTCGTAAATGCAAATGCAGTTACCTTAGAGTTACCATCTTCATTCCGTATACATCCGACTTTCCACGTTTTCCTCCTCAAACCATATTGACCTGTCCGAACATCCTCACAAGAGGATTCTGACCCAGTACTATTACAGGACGATACGGTATATGAAGTTGCTGACATCTTGGACTCCAGGTATCATCGCCGTTGCCTGCAATATCTGGTTCAATGGAAGGGGTATGGCCCAGAAGAAGATTCTTGGAAACCGTTTTCGAACTTGGCAGCTCCAAGGCTTGTCTCTTTGTTCCACAACCGTCATCCGGACCGTCCTCAGCCTTGATCTTTTGGGCGGCTCCTTGGAGGGGGTGTACTGTCAGGAACATGTAAGCATAGATTACTCTTGTTGCTACTTTCCATTTAAGACCTCCTCACAGGTGTTTAGGCATTCCTATTTAAGGCATCACAATGCTTCCTTTCACTGCTAGGTAATTTGGATTTCCCTTGTTCCCACAGGCAGTTTACTCACTGCAGCTCTCAACCGGCAGCCCTCTTTGTTGTGCCTTAGGAACTAATCAAGCCTGGCTATATTCCAATAGTTCCGTTCTTCTATTGCTCATCTGTAAACACGCCGCAGCGTGTGACGTCATCAGCACTTCGGATCCGGACTGTGGGACTGGAGGTCTGGATTTAACTACCGGGACCGTCAGCTAAAGGTAAAGTGGTTCCTGCAATTACCTCTTCATTTCTATGCACTGTTCAGTGTCCCACGGCTTCCCAGTTTCATTCCATCTGTCTGCCTCTTGTGCTTTGCAAGTCTGTTCACAGTTGTTACTGATACAAACGCTCTTAAAGTCCCCTGACTTTCTTATTGTGCCTTGCAAGTCTCTTCACAATTGTTACTGATACAAAAGCTCTTAAAGGGCCCCTGACATTCTAATTGTGCTCTGCAACTCTGTTCACAGTTGTTACCAATACAAACGCTCTTAAAGGGCTCCTGACTTTCTTATTGTGCAAAAGTATATCAGTTTCTACAGACACATGGTTTATGGCTTACTAATGTTTCCTGATAACAACTAATCTAAACATCTATGATCATAGCAATATTACCCAGCTGTATGCACTGTAATTATATGGTTAACCTGCTTTAAATCTATCAGCTAGTAGTAGTTAATTTATGAATATTCTATACATGATATATGTCACCTTACATTCTTATGCTCCAACACATAGATTCTCAACATCTATTGACACTTATTTATTAACATCTTGACCCTAACACGGTCACCCTCAGTTCTATGAGCATAACTAGAGAGTAACATGATAACTCTCAAGGTGTGGTGTGAGACTGAGTGGAGCTAAGGTATACTATAGGTACTTATCATATTGCACCGTATCCTGACACCCTCTGGCAGAGCTACCCAGTCAGGGTAGCTGGAGTCTGCCACAGGGTGAGACATTGAGTACTGGTGCTGTTGGGCATCAGGGGTGGCTACAGGCTGTGGTCACTAGCCAACTACATAGCTGCAGTCGGCAGGGAGGAAGCAGGACCCATTTGGCGGAGCTACCCAGTCGGGGTATCCGGGTATCCGTCACATGTAGTCTGTACTGAAATTACAGAAATTGACATAAATTCTATACACAATAACTTAACTGTTAAAGAAAAAGAAGCCCTTGCAGAAATGAAACAAGGGAATGATGTAATAATTCAGAACTCAGACAAAAGGGGGAAATATCGTAATTTGGCCCATGGAATTATACATGAGAGAAGCCAAAAAACAACTACATAACAAAGATTGCTATAAGCAACTAATCTTTAACCCCACACAAGACTATCTGAGAATCTACAAAAATATAATCTTAGAGGCAGATAAAGATCAAATTATCAATGATAAAGAATTCAGATTTCTTACAGTTGATCAACCGAAAGTGGCTACCTTTTACATTATACCGAAAATACATAAAAACAGTAAAAATCCACCAGGCCGCCCCATAGTGTCAGGGATTAACAACCTAACTGAAAAGGCAAGCCAATATATTGATATGAGGTTGAGAGAATTTGTAATAACCCTCCATCGTATGTGCGAGATACGATGGAGGTGCTTAAAGGGCCACTGTAAGTAAATATTTTCTATGCCTGTTACTAACTAACTACCCCAAATAAGCTTTTTATCAATAGCATTTCATTAACATATCTCTACCGTATATCAGAAATCTTGTCTGCAAATTTAATTGTTTTCCAAACCCACTTCGTGGGTATCCTTTGCTCTGTACCAATCCGTTTACAATACCTAGGTTTCAAAATGGCGCTTTAAACACAAAGTTATTGGTTTAAGTATTTTGAACATGCAGTGCTGAAAATAGTGGGCAGGATAACGTGACATCATCGGCGAATAAAAGATATAACTTTTAGAACGTTATGAAACTTCGTTTTGGAGAAAATATAGGTTAGTAGGTGTTACTTAATGTTTATTAACTTTAATATGTTAGTTGTTTAGCTTAAAAATTATAACAGAAAGTAATCCTTTAAACAATTAGAAAACGTATCAGTCTCCCAAACAACTTGGCTATGCTCAGTAGATGCAGAAGACTTATGCACAAGTATAAACTATCAAGTTGGTATAAAAGCGGTTGAATACTTCCTCAGTATGGCATCAGAAGAAGATTTATTACACAACAGATTTATACTAAAACTGCTCAACTTTGTGTTACACAACTACTTTACATTTGACAGACAATTATTTCTCCAAACTAGAGGCACCGCAATGGGTACGGCCTGTCGACTCACCTATGCAAATCTGTTTTTAGGGTGGTGGGAGAAAACATTAGTATTCATTGATGATCTGAATGAATTTACAAATCACATCCCATTCTGGATCAGATACATCGATGATGTGTCTTCCTTTGGAAAGGGACAAAAGAGAAATTACTGCTATTCATCTCCATACTAAACCAGAACAAGATCAACATCAAACTAACCATGAATATAGATCAACAAGAACTTTCTTTCCTTGATCTTAAGATTATGAAAAATAAAGATAGATCTATCTATACAGACATTTACAGAAAGGAAACAGTGACGATTGATATCCTCCACTCATCCAGCGCACATGCACCAAATACCATCAGAGCGTTACCAATTGGTGAATTTCTGAGGGTCAGAAGAAATTGCTATAAGGATGAAACATTTAAAGAAAGAGCCAAAGAACTAACAGTTAGACTCCAGACAAGAGGTTACAGTAACAGATCCATAAAAAAGGTAAAATGGAGAGCGGAACAAACACATAGAAAAGATCTGCTCAAAATCAAATATAAAGAAAAAGATAATCAAACCAGACTCATCTTAACGTACAACCCCCAAAATCGAAATGTAATCAATGTTATACAGAAACACACACATATCCTATACACTAATCCCACTATTATAGAAATAATAGGTGACAGAGTTCAAATAGGATTCAGGAGATACACCAACCTGCAATCTCTGATTAGCCCCAGTCATTTATGAACAGAGACCAAACGTATAACAACAATAGGCTCTTACAGATGTAGAGAAAGCAGCATGTGTAATTATATGGAAAATAAATCCTCAGTCATGGATAGATTTAACAGAACACACACAATTAAATCTTATATTACCTGCCAAACAGAGGGAGTAATATATGCCCTATCATGTGAATGCAATTTGATCTATATAGGAATGACCACCAGAAAATTAAGAACACGACTGGGAAAACATCTTAGAAATATAAAAAATGCTGCCAAAGACATCAAAGAAGGCAAAAAAATAACCAGCATAGCCCTACATTTTTTTCAAAAAACATTATTGTAAAAGTAAGACTGAAATGTTTTGGTCTCCAGCACATAAATCTGGGAGTAAGAGGAGGCAACATAGAGCAAGAATTATGAAAAGCTTAAGCCTAGTTGATTTACCTAATGAACACTGTATATCCACACGGCATGAATGAAAATAATAATTATTTCTCATACTTATAGATCGAATATCATCATTACCACATACATCTTACATTAGAGGCTTTTATCAATAGGTTATGCAAATATGAGGATTCTACTTTATAAATTCACCTTGATGAACATGTTCCACATTTGAAGTCTTTGCTCACATTAGAGGTTCTCACTACGAAGCTATTGATATATCAGGAATTTATCACATCACTTTCACTCAACATTCAAGACATAACACAATTAATCACAGCACAATTATTGAAATACATTCAACATTAAATCTTCACACATGCAACACTAGATTGGGGTAACTTTTGGTTTTGCCATCATACATATATGTATAACAAGTATAATATATTAAAGAGTACTATAACAAGTATAATATATTAAAGAGTACTATTCTTAAGAATCTACCAAAAGATGGCATTGTACCAAGGTTGTCCAAATTTCACTTATTTTATTGTATTTATTTCAAAAAACCTTTTGACCCAATCAGGGCACACTAGTGAATATATTTTAGCACTGTCACACAAACTAATGTAATCCATTGGTAATAATATATATATCACGTAATTAATTTTATCAGCACACTGTATTTACACATGTATGTATTTAAGCACAATATTAAGTAAACCTTCTCTCAATTACAATTCAGAAATAGGGTCGATAACCTATAATAATTCTAAATTTAAAATTCATAGCCCAATGTATAAATGATGTATAATCCTATATAGTAAGACTTCAGTGAAATAGTATGACTTATATGAAATAATTAATACCGTTTTCAAATTAATGCCTCTTTTTTGGTCCTGCTTCCCTGCAATAATACTTTAGAAAAAATACACTGATCAACTAAGTACCATTGCAATAGATAAGGCATTAGGTACAAGGATGCCTAGGATGATAGACGGATTGGAAGAATCATGACGTCATATTCCCAGATCTCACGAGAATTTACAGCTTTAAATCCCGTTGAGGATGGCACGCCTCATCCTTTTGGAAAAGCTGTTTGGTGAAACATGTCAAGGGCAGGAGGGAGTTGTTTGGGGCTCCTAGCAATATTTTAAACTAAGTACCGTGGCTTATCCGCATTTACCTTTAACTGGCAAACCGCTAATTGTAAATTTGAGTTTAAATTGATCGTAGTACTGGGTATAGTACCGCTATAGGCACTTTGACCTTAAGAAGTAGTTTGGATATCAAGCAGGGTGCTGGTATTGTAATAGTGCCTCTGTTTGTAATCTTAACTCTATGATATTTTAATACCAGTAAAAAGACCTTATCCGCACTGACAATACAACTCTCTATGGTTATCCGTAACTACATATTATTAAATATATGCTTATGTAATGGCAATGTTCTATTACATATGAGTTCGGAATCTACCAGGCGAATATTCTTTAAATACGGAAGGAATTTTACTGTCATACTACCGTCAACATCAATGCCAAATAGTGAGACATCTTTATTTAAGCACAGGCCGTATTAACCCTTAAGGTTGGCTTTATAAACCTTAGCTATGGGTCTATAACACTTTGCCAACTGCATTTTTCTTTCCTAATAGCTTATGACTGCTTATTTAACCTTATAAATGTTAAGTGACTTTATAAGCATCCCCATTCCCAGTAACATGTGATGGATACATATTAATCCTCTCTTAGCTGGAATATCTACTTGGTAAAATTGTAATAGCAACAGTTTCAATACTGGCTGAACTACAATTGCAATTCTGAGAACTTTTGATCCAATATATGTTCCAGTAACAGCTCAATTCACAGCGGTGTGGCGTTATCTATTCAATTATATGGATATACAGTATAGTCACGGCACTTTCGCTTTTAAGACCCAATTTTTAATGTTTAATTCAATAAAGATTATTTTAATTTAGTCTGTTAAATGTAGTTACACCAAGCACTATCTACACTACATTATACTTTTTTTTCTCTCTGTGGAACAAAGTGAGTGCTATATGTGTATTCTTTCTGCACAAACAGAGGATTTTCTTTTCCTCTGCTAGTGTATTTGTTAAAATATACATTATATATATATATATATATATATATATATACACACAAACATACATCTTAAGACATGTATATGTATGTATGTATCTCTATGTTAAAGCCCTTTGCAGGTCTTTTTTTTCCCTAACACATGAGATCTCATATCTTTGAAAAATATATAAAATCTTAAGGACAAATTAGTTAAAAGTTTTTTTTGTCAGAAGTCCCAGTACAAATGATTGGTTAGGGGAACATAGAAAGGTGAAAGGCAGCTTCCAATGCAGACATTGCGTTTTATGTAAATACATTGTACGTACAAAAACTTTTTCAACAGGTTCTTTGTCATACCCTATCAAGCAGTTTATTAACTGCAAAACTGAGAACGTCATCTATTTATTATCCTGTAGCTGCCTGGTTTTCTATGTAAGAAAGACTAGACGCATGTTAAAGGATAGGGTGACCGAACATAGGGACAACATTAAAATTGCAAAGGAGGGAAAGATAAAAAGTGGTGTGGCTTTACAATTTGCTACACACCACAACTGCTCCCCTAATGACCTTAAAGTAATAGGAATTGAAGCTTGTTCTCTGTATGGAAGAGGAGGGGCTATTGATAATATCCTCCTCAATAAAGAGACAGCTCCGATGTACAAGTTACAAACTGTAACCCCAAAAGGTTTGAATGAGAAGTTCGAATTTGCAGATTTTCTTTGACCAAACAAGTAACATTTATTGTTCCCCTTTTTTGGAACCATGTACATAAAAATGTATCTTTAAATTATATATAAAAAAACTCAGCCATGGTTATGGTATATGGAATCCTTCGATTTCATTTCACTATATGTATAAATTTGGTTTGATAAATTAATAATGAAATTTTTATTGCGTATTAACTAAGACATATGAACCACTGTTTTTATCAAATGATAAGGGTCTATTTTACTTTACTATATACTATAGTTTATTTGGTTACTTTATTTATTTTTAAATCTGTCTGATTAAGTTTAGTTGTTTGTTCGTACTTTATACCACAATGTTCCGGTGTTTGTCAATATATTTTTACTTCTTTCCAAATCAGGGGTGTGTTTGAAGGAGACTCTTTAATTGGTTGCTGGTTCAAAAAGAGAATCAAATCATGTTGATTTATGGCTTTTAAATAACCAGCCTGGTCCTCCAACCAACAACCGTTTGCCCCGAGGAAACCCCTATGACGTTGCTATCACGTGGGGGGTGAAACGCGCGTCGGCAGTGACGTACTCAGAGCGGGTTGCTCTGTCTCAGACCTAACTGACGGTTACAGTGTTTCCAGCTAAACAGCAGCTAAGGAGGAATTTGGTTTGTTCGCTACACACTTGCCATCTGTAGCGGTGCCTTTCCTAAGACAAACCTTTGGAGCCAAAAGTTGGTAATACGGAGGAAAACAAGCTTCTGACAGTTCGCACAATGGCATGTTAACTTTGTTCACTCCTTTTTACCTTGGAAAGTCACAGACTTTTTTTTTTGTGGCCTTTTAGCAGTACTGTATGGACGCTTAAGTGAATGCTTTAAAGGGAGATTATCACAACAATCTATACACACCCGTTTCACTAAAGAAACTTCTAAGCGTACCTGCATCGAACTGTTACACTTATGGCAGCAAGCTCTGTCTTTAGGACAATATTTATGCCAACTGTCCTTACACATTCCATGATCATAAGTTTAATTTAATATGATTAAACAATATAAATAATATGATGCTGTGTCTCTGATGGTTAATAACACTGATCCATAATTTGTTGTGGTAATTACTAGACTTTGGGGTTGTACATAGATCCTAAATAATAATTTTATTTTCATGGCACCAAGAACTATTTCATGATAGTGGTACCCTCTGAAAAAGGTGTTGTACATATCCCATAGTCTACATGACGTGCAGTCATAGGAGGCAGGTGAGGCAGCGCCTCACCTGTCCTATGTGTGTATTACACTTTCTTTCATGTAATTGGCACGAGTCCATGAGCTAGTGACGTATGGGATATACAATCCTACCAGGAGGGGCAAAGCTTCCCAAACCTCAAAATGCCTATAAATACACCCCTCACCACACCCACAATTCAGTTTTACAAACTTTGCCTCCTATGGAGGTGGTGACTAGAGACGTTTAAAATTGGTTGCAGCATGCCGGCACCTTCAGCCTCAGTCATTCCCTTCAGTGCTATGTGCATGGAAGTTTTAGGTCTCATGACTGCAGCATCGGACGCGATCCCCTTTCCTCGTTTTCACATGAGACCTCTACAGCTTTGTATGCTGAATCAATGTACGACACTCTCTGAGATGGTGGATAGATCACCATCGTTTAGTTCAAAGGGCTTCTTTTGTTCGGCCAACCTGGACTGTGATCACAACAGATGCGAGTCTTTCAGGTTGGGGAGCTGTTTGGGGATCTCTGACAGCACAAGGGGTTTGGAAATCTCAAGAGGCGAGATTACCAATAAATATTTTAGAACTCCTTGCAATTCTCAGAGCTCTTCAGTTTTGGCCTCTGCTAAAGAGAGAACCGTTCATTTGTTTTCAGACAGACAATATCACAACAGTGGCATATGTCAATCATCAGAATGGGACTCACAGTCCCCAAGCTATGAAAAAAGTATCTTGGATACTTGTTTGGGTGGAATCCAGCTCTTGTCTAATTTTTGCGGTGCTTATCCCAGGTGTAGACAATTGGGAGGCGGATTATCTTAGCCGCCAGACTTTACATCCAGAGGAGTGGTCTCCCCATCCAGATGTGTTTTCTTAGATTGTTCAGTTGTGGGGTCTTCCAGAGATGGATGTCCAGTTGCCGCTTTGGACACTTCCGTTCGGCCAGACCTACTATCTCAATGTCCGTTTTTCCATAAGGATCTCAATTCATTAAATTTGAAGGTATGGAAATTGAATGCTTAGTACTAAGTCATAGAGGTTTCTCTGACTCAGTGATTATTACTATGTTACAAGCTCGTAAATCTGTTTCTAGAAAGATTTATTATAGAGTTTGGAAGACTTACATTTCATGGTGTTCTTCTCATAAATTATCCTGGCATTCTTTTAGAATTCCTAGAATTTTACAGTTTCTTCAGGACGGTTTGGATAAGGGTTTGTCTGCAAGTTCCTTGAAAGGACAAATCTCCGCTCTTTCTGTTTTATTTCACAGAAAGATTGCTATGCTTCCTGATATACACTGTTTTGTACAGGCTTTAGTTCTTATTAAGCCTGTTATTTAATCAATTTCTCCTCCTTGGAGTCTTAATTTGGTTCTGACGGCTTTACAGGTTCTTCCATTTGTACCTATGCATTTTTTGGACATTAAACTACTTTCTTGGAAAGTGTTGTTCCTTTTGGCCATCTCTTCTGCTAGAAGAGTTTCTGAGTTATCTGCTCTTTCTTGTGAGTCTCCTTTTCTGAATTTCTCATCAGGATAAGGCAGTTTTGCGGACTTCTTTTTAATTTTTACCTAAGGTTGTGAATTCTAACAACATTAGTAGAGAAATGCTTGTCCCTTCCTTGTGTCCTAATCCTAAGAATTCTTTGGAAAGTTCCTTACATTCTTTGGATGTGGTAAGAGCTTTGAAATATTATGTGGAAGCTACTAAAGATTTCAGGAAGACTTCCAGTCTATTTGTTTTATTTTCTGGTCCTAGGAAAGGTCAGAAGGCTTCTGCTATTTCCTTGGCTTCTTGGTTGAAACTTTTGATTCATCAAGTTTATTTTGAGTTGGGTCAGGCCCCGCCTCAGAGAATTACAGCTCATTCTACTAGATCAGTCTCCACTTCGTGGGCTTTTAAGAATGAAGCTTCAGTTGATCAGATTTGCAAAGCGGCAACTTGGTCCTCTTTGCATTCATTTACTTAATTCTATCGTTTTGATGTATTTGCTTCTTCGGAAGCAGTTTTTGGTAGAAAAGTTCTTCAGGCAGCTGTTTCAGTTTGATTCTTCTGCTTTTGATTTAAGTTTTTTCTTTCAAATGAAATAAACTTATATTTTTGGGCTGTGGATTAATTTTTTTCAGCAGATTATGGCAGTTTTTATTTTATTCCCTCCCTCTCTAGTGACTCTTGAGTGGAGATCCCCATCTTGGGTATTGATATCCCATATGTCACTAGCTCATGGACTCTTGCCAATTACATGAAAGAAAACATAATTTAAGTAAGAACTTACCTGATAAATTCATTTCTTTCATATTGGCAAGAGTCCATGAGGCCCACCCTTTTTATGGTGGTTATGATTTTTTGTATAAAGCACAATTATTTCCAAATTTCCTTTGTTGATGCTTTCTACTCCTTTCTTTATCACCCCACTGCTTGGCTATTCGTTAAACTGAATTGTGGGTGTGACGAGGGGTGTATTTATAGGCATTTTGAGGTTTGGGAAACTTTGCCCCTCCTGGTAGGATTGTATATCCCATATGTCACTAGCTCATGGACTCTTGCCAATATGAAAGAAATGAATTTATCAGGTAAGTTCTTACATAAATTATGTTTTTTTAAATAATCTTTAATAAAAAAATAATTTGTAAAATTTTTTAAAAAAAATTTGTATACCAAGGTTACCCCCCCACCCGTGCTGCCGCTATCGCCACCATGCAATTGCAATATAAAATTATAACTAGCCTAGCCTGAATAGAGGCTGCTCTCTAAAAGCCTCGGGACTCAGGAACCAATCAGCGTTCCAGTGCTGGATACACGTGACTGTGAGTCTGTCACTGTTTCTCTTCTCTCTCTTCTGGGTCTGGGTGGGAACTGGGAAGAGAGCCGAGTCAAGTCACATGTGAGCCAGTGTGAGGAGAGCTGCTGCCGGTGAGAAAGGTAAGTTCATTTTATTTTTTTCTTTGATAGATATATGCCGGTGTTACTGAGTCCTCTGTCCTGACTCCTCGCTCATAGCAGCAATGCTTCGCTCTGTCACCCAGTGCAAAAACATAATTTATGTAAGAACTTACCTGATAAATTCATTTTTTTTCATATTGGCAAGAGTCCATGAGCTAGTGACATATGGGATATACAATCCTACCAGGAGGGGCAAAGTTTCCCAAACCTCAAAATGCCTATAAATACACCCCTCACCACACCCACAATTCAGTTTAACGAATAGCCAAGCAGTGGGGTGATAAAGAAAGGAGTAGAAAGCATCAACAAAGGAAATTTGGAAATAATTGTGCTTTATACAAAAAATCATAACCACCATAAAAAAGGGTGGGCCTCATGGACTCTTGCCAATATGAAAGAAATGAATTTATCAGGTAAGTTCTTACATAAATTATGTTTTCTTTCATGTAATTGGCAAGAGTCCATGAGCTAGTGATGTATGGGATATCAATACCCAAGATGTGGAGTCTTCCACTCAAGAGTCACTAGAGAGGGAGGGACTAAAACAAAAACAGCCATATTCCGCTGAGAAAATAATCCACAACCCAAAAATAAGTTTATTTTCACTTTTGAAAGAAAAAAACTTAAATCAAAAAGCAGAAGAATCAAACTGAAACAGCTGCCTGAAGAACTTTTCTACCAAAAACTGCTTCCGAAGAAGCAAATACATCAAAATGGTAGAATTTAGTAAATGTATGCAAAGAGGACCAAGTGGCTACTTTGCAAATCTGATCGACTGAAGCTTCATTCTTAAAAGCCCATGAAGTAGAGACTGATCTAGTAGAATGAGCTGTAATTCTCTGAGGCGGGGTTTGATCCGACTCCAAATAAGCTTGATGAATCAAAAGTTTCAACCAAGAAGCCAAGGAAACAGCAGAAGCTTTCTGACCTTTCCTAGGACCAGAAAAAAAACCAAATAGACTAGAAGTCTTCCTGAAATTTTTAGTAGCTTCCACATATTATTTCAAAGCTCTTACCACATCCAAAGAATGTAAGGATCTCTCCAAAGAATTCTTAGGATTAGGACACAAGGAAGGGACAACAATTTCTCTACTAGTGTTGTTAGAATTCACAACCTTAGGTAAAAATTGAAAAGAAGTCCGCAAAACTGCCTTATCCTGATGAAAAATCAGAAAAGGAGACTCACAAGAAAGAGCAGATAGCTCAGAAACTCTTCTAGCAGAAGAGATAGCCAAAAGGAACAACACTTTCCAGGAAAGTAGTTTAATGTCGAAAGAATGCATAGGTTCAAATGGAGGAGCCTGTAAAGCACTCAGAACCAAATTAAGACTCCAAGGAGGAGAAATTGACTTAATGACAGGCTTAAAGGGATAGTAAACCCCAAAAATTATGTATAATTTTCTAAAACTACTTCAAAATTTATTAAACATTATAATTCATACTTATTAACGTTTTTTAATATAATCAATTAATTATAAAAATAAAATATAAATCATGCCAAACCCATAATTGTAATACTTGTCACAGCAAATTGAAGATTTCTACCTAGGTAGAGATATAATTTGGCGTCACGCATGTGCAGTAGTCATCATTTTGGGAAGCGCATGCGTACTTGCACACAACAATATCTGTCTTCAGCAAGCTCGTCATCTCCTCGAGGGATATTAAGAGGAAACAAACGTGACGTTTGAGCTGTGGGTGTGGCGAGCCAGAGAGCAACGCTGTCAATTGAGAACACAGTATTTAAAAACAAAAGGCTCAGTAAATAACATTTTTAATAAAGAGAGCAGCTTTAAAACTAAGAACGGCTAGATTGTCTGAAGCACTTTGATCACACTGTTCAGACAGACTTTCAGAAGACGCAGTGTATCCAAAGCTGCAGGAATGTGAAGTATTTTTTTCACTCCATAGCCACTGCTCTGTCTGACTCTGAAAAACAGTGGTGCGATCAGAACGGAGGGACCTTCCCCCTACACAGCCTCTTGTCACTGGAATTGGAAATACTTAGCTAAATGTTTTCTATTCTCCAGCATTTCCCTATTACACTATGGCAATAAAAAGTATTGCAGATCCCCCTTCTCCCCTCGCCTCCCCAGCCTAGAAATGCTGACAAGCTACACAGAGATCGTTTAGGTAATAAATTAGCTGCACACACAGACTCACCGACAGATGAAAGTTTTACTCTCTCTCTGCTCTGTCAATAACTGTGCAGAGTGTATAGGGTTAAATTTACAGAGCAGAGTGAAACTTTCATCTGCCGGTGAGTCTGTGTGTGCTGCTAATTTATTACCTATACGATCTCTGTGAAACTTGTCGGCATTTATAGGCTGAGGAGTGGGGAGGGGAGAAGGGGGATCTGCAATACATATTATTGCCTGGAATTAAATGCTGGAGAATAGAAAACCTTTATCTTGGGAAATAAATTATCTTTTTTTTTTTACGGTCATGAATTGTCAGTGTTCTCAGTGGCAGTGTGTAACAGCACTATCTGATATTAGACTGCTAAGCAAAGCGCTGTCACTCAATAAGGAAATCAAATGCCCATTGTGACACAATCTTGTCAATCAATTGACAAGAATAACGCCCATATTAGAAAGCTAACGCCCAGTATTTTGAGTGAATTCTCCAGTGTGATACAGGAAGTGAAATTTTCAGACAACTGCTTTTTGGAAGGGCGGATCAGACTCTGCAGCAGGGCACTATTTGAGCATAATAACAGTATGATTTTAATGTACTTAGCATATGAGAAATTTATTTTTCACAACACTAGGGTGTTACTTATTTAGAAAGGCTTATTTAAGTATGGAATTTCAGTAGTTATTTTCTATTCCTTTAATACGAACTAAAGCCTGTACAAAACAGTGTATATCAGGAAGTATAGCAATTTTTCTGTGAAATAAAACAGAAAGAGCGGAGATTTGTCCTTTCAAGGAGCTTGCAGACAAACCATTATCCAGACCATCCTGAAGAAACTGCAAAATTCTAGGAATTCTAAAAGAATGCCAGGAGAATTTATGAGCAGAACACCATGAAATGTAAGCCTTCCAAACTCTATAATAAATCTTCCTAGAGACAGATTTACGAGCTTGTAACATAGTATTAATCACTGAATCAGAGAAACCTCTATGACTTAGAACTAAGCGTTCAATTTCCATACCTTCAAATTTAATGATTTGAGATCCTGATGGAAAAACGGACCTTGAGATAGTAGGTCCGGCCGTAACGGAAGTGGCCAAGGCGGGCAACTGGACATCCGAACCAGATCCGCATACCAAAACCTGTGTGGCCATGCTGGAGCCACCAGCAACACAAAAGACTGTTCCATGATGATTTTGGAAATCACTCTTGGAAGAAGAACTAGAGGCGGGAAGATGTAAGCAGGTTGATAACACCAAGGAAGTGTCAGCGCATCCACTGCTTCCGCCTGAACATCCCTGGACAGGTATCTGGGAAGTTTCTTGTTTAGATGAGAGGCCATGAGATCTATCTCTGGAAGCCCCCACATCTGAACAATCTGAGAAAACACATCTGGATGGAGAGACCACTCCCCTGGATGTAAAGTCTGGCAGCTGAGATAATCCGCCTCCCAATTATCTACACCTGGGATATGCACCGCAGAGATTAGACAGGAGCTGGATTCCGCCCAAACAAGTATCTGAGATACTTCTTTCATAGCTTGGGGACTGTGAGTCCCACCCTTATGATTGACATAAGCCACAGTTGTGATATTGTCTGTCTGAAAACAAATGAACGGTTCTCTCTTTAGTAGAGGCCAGAACTGAAGAGCCCTGAGAATTGCACGGAGTTCTAAAATATTTATTGGTAATCTCGCCTCTTGAGATTTCCAAACCCCTTGTGCTGTCAGAGACCCCCAAACGGCTCCCCAACCTGAAAGACTCGCATCTGTTGTGATCACAGTCCAGGTTGGGCGAACAAAAGAAGCCCCTTGAACCAAACGATGGTGATCTATCCACCATGTCAGAGAGTGTCGTACATTGGGATTCAAGGATATTAATTGTGATATCTTTGTATAAACCCTGCACCATTGATTCAGCATACAAAGCTGTAGAGGTCTCATGTGAAAACGAGCAAAGGGGATTGCGTCCGATGCTGCAGTCATGAGACCTAAAACTTCCATGCACATAGCCACTGAAGGGAATGACTGAGACTGAAGGCGCCGGCAGGCTGCAACCAATTTTAAACGTCTCTTGTCTGTTACAGACAGAGTCATGGACACTGAATCTATCTGGAAACCTAAAAAGGTGACCCTTGTCTGAGGAATCAAGAAACTTTTTGGTAAATTGATCCTCCAACCATGTTTCCGAAGAAACAACACTATAAGAACAGGAGAAGTGGACCGAGCGCTACACCCAGGGCCTTAAGCTTACTAACTATATAGCCTCCTAGTAGGCTAATAAAATAAAGTAAAATGGGGAGAAAGTAAGCGCTAAAAAGCTTAAAAGGCTAGTAAAAAGTACATTTTAATACATATAAAAATTACAAATGGCAGTCAGACGCATGGATCCATGTCTGACCTAACAAATATATAATAAACGAATCTAAAAGTATTTAAAAATATCCAATGGAGTAAAGTATGTGATGCTGACTTAGTGTGCCAGTGATGAAGAGTTAAAAGGACATGTACATTCAATAATATAAACAACCTAGGTGAGTGATTGAGTGCACACAATAGCTGTCAACAAAGAAAAATAGCGTTCACAAAAAAGTGTTCACAAAAATGGGCGTATATAAAAAATGTTCAAATGTTCAACCAGTTATCTGTAAGTGAATCCCGTAGTGTTTCCTCCAAAGTGACGTGTAGAGATATAACGTGAAGTCAATAATAGTAAAATGTAAACGTTGAGTGGGTCAGATTATTGTGGTTCAGCTTCTAAATTAAAAAATTGTAAATCTGTGAGGTGTATAAAAATAAGAATAAAAATAACGTGAAAAAATCCACGTGGAAAACTTGAGTTCAAATGATAAACAATGGTCAAAAATCAAAAGACAAAAATATCAAAAGACAAAAATAAAAAATCAGTGATAATATTAGAACGCACTAAAAATCTAGTGAAAACAAATCCTTAATTCAGATGTTAAAAATCCTTGGTAAGATCCATAACAAACAAATACATCGATAAAATACCTAAAAGGGAACAAAAGAGAAACAAATAGTGCAACACTGTATATT
>NC_069501.1:672081356-672091356 GCF_027579735.1 Bombina bombina | reverse complement strand
GTACTTTTCTTGGTCCTGTGATATTACAATTGCTTCATTTTTTCTGTTTAATTTAAGATCAATTATCAGATTATGATTTATTTTAGCATTGTTAAAGGGACAACATTTACTAGACTAGGTGCTGTTGCATTTGTCTTGTTGTTTTGCATTTTGCAAGTCCTCTGTTTTGACTGGTCCTTTAAACTGGACTATCATGCTAATGATTTCATTTGTGTCTTCATTTTATTGAATATATTCGCAAATGAGGGTTAATCTATGTCTTTAGCTATTTTAGCTAGAAGAATTTTGTGATTTCTAAAAATCCATATTTCTTTTGTTCTAAGATAATCAATTATTTGTTTTATAATTGGATTCAATTCTTAACTGTTACTTTGGGCTTCAAGATTGAGTTCTAAGACTAAAACTTTAAGCTTATACTAGTTTGGTTGTTCTTATTAAGGAACGAATTCCTGAGTTCTTTCCCAAGTAACATGTTTATAATTGGGGTTCGAAATCAGTTCCCTAATATTGCGATGTACGTGCCATGTTCCAGCTTGGCTGGTAAGGGGCAGGTTAAGACTTCTTTGAAATTTATTTGGTTCTATTTTTGTCCAAATTTCTTTGATTTTATTCCAGTAAGGCTAACACTTTTTTTTAAGTGTGTTTCTGTCCTATATATTTTGGATACTGTTGAAGCATAGCTGGGCACCCATGGGGTTCAAGCACTGCTCAGACCTGGAATCTTCTGGGGTATTTCTTCCAGTTCCTTTTTTTAGGAACTGGGTTTTGGAGTTTTATTCAAACTATTCTGCCTTTTTATGGTCACTGATAGCATTATTTGTTTTCATTAGATACAATAAATGCATATTTTTCATTTTTCTGTTTTCATTCAGATTATTTCCTGAGGATGCGGAATCTCATATGATTCACTTTGCTCTTCAGGACATAGTTAGAAGATCTTTTTTTCAAAAGTTCTTGATTCCTCACGTAAGGGTCACCTTTTTTAGGTTTCCAGATGGTTTATGTCTCTCTTTGTCTCTATCGGACAAGGGACAATTTGTATTGGCTTCCGTCTGTCGGTACCTTTAGTCTCTATTATTTCCTTCAGTTGCTATATATGCATAGAAGTTTTAACAGCATTGGATTCAATTCCCTTTGCTCATTTTCAATGGAAAGATCCTTTCCAGCTTTTTATGAGTGTTGTTTCTTCAAGAACATGGTTGGAGGATCAATTAAACAATCAGTTTGTTAATTCCTCAGACAAGAGTAACCTTTTTTAGGTTTCCAGATAGATTCAGTGTCCATGACTCTGTCTCTGTCGGACTAGAGACGTCTGAATTTGGTTTCAGCTTATCGAAACCTTCAGTCTCAATCATTCCCTTCGGTAGCTTTATGCATGGAAATTCTAGGTTCTTATGACTGCTGCATTGGACGTGTTCCCCTTTGCTCATTTTCACATGCGACCTCTTCAGCTCTGTATGCTGAACCAGTGGTGCAAGGATTTTACAAAGATATCTCATTTAATATCTTTAAAACCGATTGTTCGACACCCTCTAACGTGGTTCAGACCACCATCGTTTAGTTCAGAGGGCTTCTTTTGTTCTTCCAACTTGGACTGTGATCTCAACAGATGCAAGTCTGACAGGTTGGGGAGCTGTATGGGGGTTTCAGACAGCACAAGGGGTTTGGGAATCTCAGGAGGTGAGATTTCCAATCAACATTTTGGAACTCCGTGCAATTTTCAGAGCTCTTCAGTCGTGGCCTCTTCTAAAGAGAGAGTCGTTCATTTGTTTACAGACGGACAATGTCTCAAATGTGGCATATGTCAATCATCAAGAGGGACTCACAGTCCTCTGGCTATAAGGAAGTATCTCGAATACTTGTATGGGCGAAATCCAGCTCCTGTCTAATTTCTGCGGTTCATATCCCAGGTATAGACAATTGGGAAGCGGATTATCTCAGTCGCCAAATGCTACATCCGGGCGATTGGTCTCTTCACCCAGAGGTATTTCTTCAGATTGTTCAAATATGGGGACTTCCAGAAATAGATCTGATGGCTTCTCATCTAAACAAGAAGCTTCCCAGGTATCTGTCCAGATCCAGGGATCCTTAGGCGGAAGCAGTGGATGCATTGTCACTTCCTTGGAAATATCATCCTGCTATATCTTTCCGCCTCTAGTTCTTCTTTCAAGAGTGATTTCCAAAATTCTAAAGGAGCATTCGTTTATTCTGCTGGTGGTTGCAGCATGGCCTCACAGGTTTTGGTATGCGGATCTTGTCCGGATGGCTCCTTGCCATCCGTGGACTCTTCCGTTAAGTCCAGACCTTCTATCACAAGGTCCTTTTTTTTTTTTTTCCATCAGGATCTCAAATCCTTAAATTGAAGGTATGGAGATTGAACGCTTGATTCTCAGTCATAGAGTTTTCTCTGACTCCGTAATTAATACTATGTTGCAGGCTCGTAAAATCTGTATCTAGGATGATATATTATCGAGTCTGGAAGACTTGCATTTTTTGGTGTTTTTCTCATCATTTTTTCTTGGCATTCTTTTAGAATTCCTAGAATTTTACAGTTTCTTCAGGATGTTTTGGATAAGTTTTGTCTGCAAGTTCCTTAAAAGGACAAATCTTTGCTCTTTCTGTTCTTTTTCACAGAAATATTGCTAGTTTTCCTGATTTTTATTGTTTTGTACAAGCTTTGGTTCGTATAAAACTTGTTATTAAGTCAATTTCTCCTCCTTGGAGTTTGAATTTGGTTCTGGGGGCTCTTCAAGCTCCTCCGTTTGAACCTATGCATTCTCTGGACATTAAATTACTTTTTTGGAAAGTTTTGTTTCTTTGGCCATCTCTTCTGCTAGAAGAGTTTCTGAATTATCTGCTCTTTCTTGTGAGTCTCCTTTTCTGATTTTTCATCAGGATAAGGCGGTGTTGCGAACTTCTTTTAAATTTTTTCCTAAGGTTGTGAATTCTAACAACATTAGTAGAGAAATTGTAGTTCCTTCATTATGTCCTAATCCTAAGAATTCTAAGGAGAGATCATTGCATTCTTTGGATATAGTTAGAGCTTTGAAATATTATGTTGAAGCTCCTAAGAATTTCCGAAAGGCTTCTAGTCTTTTTGTTATCTTTTCCAGTTCTAGGAAAGGTCAGAAGGCCTCTGCCATTTCTTTGGCATCTTGGTTGAAATCTTTAATTCATCATGCTTATGTCGAGTCGAGTAAAACTCTGCCTCAAAGGATTACAGCTCATTCTACTAGGTCAGTTTCTACTTCCTAGGCGTTTAGGAATGAAGCTTCGGTTGATCAGATTTGCAAAGCAGCAACTTGTTCTTCTTTGCATATTTTTACTAAATTCTACCATTTTATTGTGTTTTCTTCTTCTGAAGCAGTTTTTGGTAGAAAAATACTTCAGGCAGCTGTTTTCAGTTTGATTCTTCTGCTTATAATTTCAGTTTTTTTCATTATAAGATTTAAACTTTGTTTTGGGTGTGGATTATTTTCAGCGGAATTGGCTGTCTTTATTTTATCCCTCCCTCTCTAGTGACTCTTGCGTGGAAGATCCACATCTTGGGTAGTCATTATCCCATACGTCACTAGCTCATGGACTCTTGCTAATTACATGAAAGAAAACATAATTTATGTAAGAACTTACCTGATAAATTCATTTCTTTCATATTAGCAAGAGTCCATGAGGCCCACCCTTTTTTGTGGTGGTTATGATTTTTTTTGTATAAAGCACAATTATTCCAATTCCTTATTTTTTATGCTTTCGCACTTTTTTCTTATCACCCCACTTCTTGGCTATTCGTTAAACTGATTTGTGGGTGTGGTGAGGGGTGTATTTATAGGCATTTGAGGTTTGTGAAACTTTGCCCCTCCTGGTAGGAATGTATATCCCATACGTCACTAGCTCATGGACTCTTGCTAATATGAAAGAAATTAATTTATCAGGTAAGTTCTTACATAAATTATGTTTTTTTGGCCTGGGATTTTTTATTTCTTCAATTTTCTGTTTGAGCAGATTGGGGGGGTACCCCCTATCCAAAAATTTGTTTGCCATTTCTTTCATCCTAGACTCACAATCTTCCTCTCTGCTCACAATTCTTTTCACCCTTAGGAGCTGAGTCTTGGGTAGGGAATTAATTAGTTTTTTTGGGTGGAAACTGTCATATTTTAACAACGTATTTTTGTCCGTATCTTTAGTATACAGATCAAAGCGCAAAGTATTCCCATTTTTATTGACTCTAGTGTCTAAAAAGTGACTGACTCCTCGCTGTAGGTGACTGTAAACTGGAGTCCCCTTACCATAGAGTTAAGATCATCAACAAATCTATTAAGGGTTCCAATGCTGCCCCACCACACGCCAAACACGTCATCAATGTAGCGCCACCACACTGATCCGTGTTGTTTAAATGTCTCATGTTCATATACCATCTTCTCCTCAAACTCATTCATGAAGAGGTTGGCGTATGATGGGGCAACATTGGAACCCATTGCTGTTCCTTTTACCTGCACAAACCATTAATCTTGGAATAAAAAATAATTCCAGTACAATATTAACCTGAGTAGTTGTTCAATGAATTCACTTTGTTTGTATGTGTACCCACTGTTCACCATGAGTGTCTTTTTAATAATGGCTATGCCAGTCTCGTGTTTGATGGATGTGTAGAGACTTTTGACATCCATGGTGAACAGTAGGTACCTGTCAGAATGTAGTTCCAATTGTCTTGCTTTACTCAAAAAGTGATTAGTATCTTTCAAATAGCTAGACATCCTAACAACCTCTGGTTGCAAAATTTTGTCTATGAACTTGGAGATGTTGGTGTATACAGATTCAACACTAGAGACTATAGGTCTCCCAGGTGGCTTACTGATGTCTTTATGGACCTTTGGGACCGTGTAAAATATAGGGTTGCGTGATGAATCCATATACAGGAAGTCTGCCAATTTTTTGTCCATGATTTCCATATCTATGGCTCTTTCCAATATAGACTGTATCTCTTTCTGTATCTTGGTTAAAGGATTGGAATTTATTTTGATATATGTCTCCTGGTCACTTAATTGTGTCTTAATATCTCCTACATAATATGACTTATCCATAATGATGGTAGCCCCTGCCTTGTCGGCCCCTTTAAGTACAATTGTGTCATTCTTTTTAAGTTTGTTTAATGCATCTATATCTTGTTTGGGGGTAGTTGATCATATTGAGCAATTTGCCACCTTCCCATTTCATAGCCTGATCTTTCCTATTTTTGTTGTCAACTCTAAGTTTCTTAACAGCATTATCCACAAGATTAATAAAAGTATTAACACTATTATTGTTAACAACAAGGTTAAAGGTACTTTTTTTCTTGAGTCCCAATGTTTTTAACGACCACTTATTATGTTTAATATCACTAATAACCTCATTGTCCCTTTTATCATTATTGAACCATACTTTGAGCTTAATGTTTCTATAAAGTCTTTGTAAATCTTTTTCAAGCTCAAAGTAATTGGTTCCTTGAAATGGGCAAAAAGATTGTCCTTTCTTAAGTATATTACTCTCATCTCTAGTTAAGGCATGTCCTGATATATTTACCACTGTATCGTGGTCTCTGGTTACTTCTTGTTCCCCTTGCGGTGTGACTTTCTCGTGCCCTTTCTCTGTGTTGATGTTGATGTTCCGGTTGCCTTTGTGATGTTTGCACCCCCCCCGGCGATGTCGCTCTCGCCGCCGCTCAGTTCCAAAGGGGACAGTGATGCCTGGTCTGATGACCTATCGGAGTTACCGGAAGTGCTTGTACTGCTTCCGCTGCGTTGTTGCTTCTCCCTCTGCTGATTGGATCTCCGTCTCCAACCTGTTCTCTGTACCAGGCGGTTGCCCTGGTTACCATAATGCCAATTGTAGACTCTACCCTGACGGTAGTCATCCTCGTCCCTCTAGAATTTCGTTCTTTTAATCTCCTTGATGGCCTTCTGTTCTGTTGATACCTTCTCCTCGATGACTTTCTCAAGCTTCTCAAATTCCTATGGTGACAATGAGGTAAGCAATGCTTCCTTATGCTTGTTTATTGCATCCGCTTGAATTTCCATTTCTTTTAGGAGAGATTCGACAGTCCAGACCATCAAGTCGTAGGAGCATTTATTTATAATTGCTTCAAGCTTGTCGCAATAATCTTTGCTATTCTTCAATAGAGTAGGGCAGGTGTTCATCCTGAGTCCTCTTGGGATTCGTTTTACCCGGTAGTACTCAGCGAGCTTTGTAGCATGTAAGTCCCACCTCATCTGTTTTATTCTCAGGTTTTCATATTCCTTGCCCACATTGGTTGCTGATGAGGTTCTAAGAAAATCCCTTGACCCTTTCATTAATGCCGTAATTCGAGCAGCATCAATCTCAGAATATGCAAACATTTTGCTGCAGTCCGTCATTGTCTCCTTGTCTGTATCCAGCTGCATATTTAGCTTGTAGTATGCAATGTGTCCCGGCAGTACTGTATCAAAATATCTAAGAAAGGGCCAGCACTCCTGCAATAAGTGCTCGTGAAGACTGGGGTAAAACTGCCTAACCCCACCAGAAATCCTGTAAACATGTAATGTCCACAGCACTGTATATATTTTATTTTAATATGTCTGAATAAAGGAGATATTCATTATATACAGTGCTGTGGACATTACATGTTTACTGGATTTCTGGTGGGGTTAGGCAGTTTTACCCCAGTCTTCACAAGCACTTATTGCAGGAGTGCTGGCCCTTTCTTGGATATTTTGATACAGTACTGCCGGGACACATTGCACACTGCAAGTTAAATATGCAGCTGGATACAGACAAGGACACAATGACGGACGGCAGCAAGATGTTTGCATATTCTGAGATTGATGCTGCTCGAATTACGGCATTAATGAAAGGGTCAAGCGATTTTCTTAGAACCTCATCAGCAACCAATGTGGGCAAGGAATATGAAAACCTGAGAATAAAACAGATGAGGTGGGACTTGCATGCTACAACGCTCGCTGAGTACTACCGGGTAAAACGAATCCCAAGAGGACTCAGGATGAACACCTGCCCTACTCTATTGAAGAATAGCAAAGATTATTGCGACAAGTTTGAAGCAATTATAATTAAATGCTCCTACGACTTGATTGTCTGGACTGTTGAATCTCTCCTAAAAGAAATGGAAATTCAAGCGGATGCAATAAACAAGCATAAGGAGGCATTGCTTACCTAATTGTCACCAGAAGAATTTGAGAAGCTTGAGAAAGTCATCGAGGAGAAGGTATCGACAGAAGGCCATCAAGGAGATTAAAAGAACGAAATTCCAGAGGGCGAGGATGACTACCGACAGGGTAGAGTCTAAAAGTGGCATTATGGTAACCAGGGCAACCGCCCGGTACAGAGAACAGGTTGGAGACGGAGATCCAATCAGCAGAGGGAGAAGCAACAACTCAGCGGAAGCAGTACAAGCACTTCCGGTAACTCCGATACATCATCAGACCAGGCATCACTGTCCCCTTTGGAACTGAGCGGCGGCGAGAGCGACATCGCCGGGGGGGGCCGCAAACATCACAAAGTCAACCAGAACATCAACATCAACACAGAGAGAGGGCACGAGAAAGTCACACCGCAAGGGGAACAAGAAGTAACCAGAGACCACGATACAGTGGTAAATATATCAGGACATGCCTTAACTAGAGATGAGAGTAATATACTTAAGAAAGGACCGATTACTTTGAGCTTGAGAAAGATTTACAGCTTTGCTTGGGGGGGGGTGTCTTTGCTTCCTCCTGGTGTCCAGGTTAAGTATCCCAAAGGTAAATTTGTGGGCTCTCATTGCCAAGAAAGAAAAGAATTTATCAAGTAAGCATAAATTATGTTTTTTCTAAAATCTTTAAATTACCAATTACTTATGAGTATTAGTGCCACAAACTTAGGCTTCATTAACTTTTTTGCAGATAATGTAGTTTATCTAGTGTAGGCATGCTTTTATCAGTGAGTTCTCTGAAAGTTAATGTATAGCTTGTAGAGTATAACTTGTCATCTTTACATTTTGGTATTCTTTGAGACTTGTGGCTTTAAGCATCCAATACCTCTCTGCCAGTATTTCACTTGTGGCAGGGGTCAACAAATCTGTTTAAAATTTAGGAGCCAAGTAGCAGTATTTGTATACAGATTTATGGAGCATAACCCAAAACAAACCCTGGGTTTGTCAAGCACCCTTATGTGTTGTGAATTTATAGTATTTTACAGTTTTACACAACATTGACTATATTTAGATTCTATTGTAGTATATATTTTTATATTAAGAAATGACAAATATTTAACAGCAATAAATGTTTAATGTTAAGATGTCTTTTTAACTTGGTACATAGACTATGTTTAAAGTGTCTCACTACATACAAGACATTGACCCTTATGCATGCACAGTATATTAATCATAAATGATTCTAGATCAGTAATTCACACTGCACAACCATAACCAATCATGTTAACCCAAATAGCCTGCGATACTTGATTACATAATCATTGTATTATTATTTATGGCTCATTGGGAGCGCTTTATACATATATAGGACCAGATTACAAGTGGTGCTTGTGGAAACACCACTAAAAGTAAACTTTTAACGTGTGTGGGTTTGCATGTGTATTACAAGTTGAAAGTAAAATGTTTGTGTGCGATGCACACCAACTTCAGGATTTAGGATATCGCGACCGCTGTAAATGGAGCACGTTATGAAAAGAAAAAAAAAACAATTATCGTTTGCGTGCTAACCCAATACTGTGTTAGACCAAGTGCGCTCAACCCAAAATGAGTTATGAATATATAACATTCCAATGTTCTTCATACAGCAGAACATGTTCTTTTTATTTTAAAATATATATATATTGTGCGACAGTGATAGTCCTTTCAGTGGAAAGGGCTCCAAAGTGTGTATATGTGTTTATTTATGTGTGTGTGTGTGTGTGTGTGTGTGTGTGTATGTATGTATATATATATATATATATATATATATTTATATAATACACTCACACATAGTTAAACATATATGTATAAAATATAGCCATTTTCATTTAAATACCTTGTCATATACCATATAACTTTTAACCCTTATACAATTTGTTGTATAAATATTTACGTGAATAATTTTTATCAGATAATATATATATATCAGTGTAACTGTTAATTGTAATGTATTTATTTTATGTTTGGTGCACATTTTGTTTTTTTAACCTTTTTGCCTTTACACAAAGTGTCGCTAACCCAACGAGGGCAAATTTCGTTTGCACTTGAGCGAAAACGTTTATTTTCAACTTGTTATACACACGCAAGTTAACACGTCGCAATATAATGTAGAAATAAGCAGAAGTGAGCTGTTACTTGAACCAAAATATTTTTACTATCAAAATTTGGCAGCGCACACCTCTCTATAGCAAACATGCTTGTTATATGAAACCTTTCTATTAACAACAGTTATATAGTTTTCTTGCCAGATGTTTCTCTGCGCTTTACAATCTAAGACAGACAAACATTGTGATCTCTGTGTAAATTTAATTTATAGATATATATTTCCCTATATGAAGTGTTACTTTACACCGTGCAACTGCTCGAATGTCCATGCTACACCATAACTAAAGACATAATAACAAATAGTGCAGGATGGTGTAACACTCCTAATTAACATTGATCTTTGCTCTGGCAGAATTACCAGATTTTTATCTTTTCCTTGAGTACATCATGTATCATCTATTTTATTATTAGGTGCAAATGTCCTTATCTTCGTATTTTTGACCATAGGACTCTGATAATCCTGACCTGCGAGACCGTGGTTATATTTACTGGCGTCTGCTCTCCACTGATCCAGTAACAGCCAAAGAAGTGGTTCTGTCTGAGAAGCCCCTGATCTCAGAGGAGACGGATCTAATTGAGCCGACTCTGCTGGATGAGCTTATTTGTCATATTGGTTCATTGGCTTCTGTCTACCACAAACCTCCTAATGCCTTTGTTGAAGGAAGTCACGGGGTTCATCGCAAACACCTTCCTATCCAG